>NW_027488631.1:600000-845449 GCF_050948215.1 Halictus rubicundus
CACCCTCGGGCCTCATCGGACCCGGAGGCTAGCGACGAGGGAGCTGAACTCGCAGTGCACCACGTTGTTCGCAGGTTGGAGAGCCCATCCGGTTCCATGATCGAGCGGTTCTCTAACCTGACTCGCCTGCTCCGAGTCCTGGCCTGGTGTCGTCGTTGGATTCCTGGAAGGAGAAACGGAGAGTCAACCCTCTCAGCCTCGGAAGTACACGCGTGCCAACTCACCCTTTTGCGGCAGGAGCAGGCTTCACATTTCGAGGAGGAGATTCGGGCGCTCAGGAAGGGCCAACCAGTCCCAGCCAAGAGCCGGTTAGCTAAACTCAGCCCGTTTATGGATGCAGACGGAGTGCTGCGTGTTGGAGGCCGCCTTCAGGTCGCCAACCTCGCCTACGACAGGACGCATCCCGCCATACTCCCCGATGACTCACCCTTGGCCAGGTTGTGGGTTGACGCTGCTCACAGGCGATGCCTCCATGGGGGGACTCAACTGACGCTCGCCACTCTGCGGCAGGAGTGCTGGATACTCAAGGGTCGGCCAATGGTCAAGTCCTGTATCAGGCGATGTATCACCTGCATACGCTGGAGAGGACAAACGGCGTTAACAAAAATGGGAAACTTGCCGGTAACTCGAGTGACTCCATGTCGTCCCTTTTTCAGGTCTGGGATTGACTACGCGGGACCAATCCAGCTCCGAGCCGGTCGTGGACGTGGTCAGCGTACCTCGAAGGGATACATCGCTGTCTTCATCTGCCTTTCCACCAAGGCTGTGCATCTGGAAGCTGCGTCCGACGGGTCCACCGATGCATTCCTGGGCGCCCTACGGCGGTTCACGGCACGGCGAGGGCGCTGCGCCGAATTGTACAGCGACTGCGGGCGGAATTTCGTCGGTGCCAACCACGAGCTCCGGGCACTTCTTCGAGAAGCAGGGAACCAGGGGGAAGGGCATTTCGCCGCAGCCTCTCGTGAAGGCATCCGCTGGAAATTCAATCCCCCATCGGCTCCACACTTCGGCGGAATCTGGGAGGCTGCCGTGAAGTCCGTGAAGCACCACCTCCGCAGGATCATCGGCGAGCAGCGACTGACCTTCGAGGAGCTGACCACGCTCCTGACCGGTATCGAGGCTTGTCTCAATTCCAGGCCCTTAATGCCCTTGTCCGACGACCCGGAAGACCCAGTGGCTCTTACACCTGGGCACTTCCTGATCGGAGAACCGCTTACGGCGATCCCGGAGCCCAGCCTCGCGGACCTTCCCGCGTCTCGCTTAAACCGGTGGCAACTCGTGCAGCAGATGCAGCAGCATTTCTGGAAGCGCTGGTCTCGGGAATATCTAAACTCGCTGCAACCTCGAGTCAAATGGCTCCAGGATAAGGCCCGGATCAAGGCCGGAGCTCTTGTTTTAATTAAAAGCGAAATTCTTCCTCCTACGCAGTGGCCGCTTGCTCGCGTCGTAACCGTGCACCCGGGACCAGACGGTTCAATTCGAGTCGCGACAGTTCGCACCGGCACGTCGCAATTCCTCCGGCCGGTGCACAAACTAATTCCCTTGCTGCCACCGGACGATGGGGAAGGGGGTACGAGCGAGGCCTCCGAGACTGACCGGATGAGCGGTTCTCCCGATCCTCGCCTACAACAAAATTCACCGTAGGCACATTTTAGGTTAAGTTCACTCTAGGCTAATGGTTCAACTCATCCGCCCATTGTAATTAGAATTCACTCACCTCATTAATGCATTTCATCCTCGCTGTACATTCACCTCATCTTCACTTGGTTCACTGTAAATTCCCATTTTTCACTCACGACACATTGTTCACGTACTACGCCACGCGTGGTCGATCCATTCATTACGTCTCAATTTCGTCAATGAATGACGAGGCGGGCGGAATGTTTGGGATTGGCTGCGCGTGACGACAGATCTCGCGTGCGAGATCCACCGCGCCGCCCCACTATTGGCGGGTGCTCGTGTCGCCGCGAGATCGACGGTCGATCGACGGCGAGTCGTGCCATAGGCTGTCGCCGCCGGATCGATTATCGACGCGATAATAGACATTCTATTGGCCCGGGTTCAAATTCGGCAAGTCATCGTTCCGGCGGTGATAGGAAACCGCTCGCGGCTCGCCGACGATCAGATCGTTTGTTCATCTCTCAACGTCAACATCGCGAAATAGTTCTCAAATCGTAAAATAGTAGCTCAGACGTCGCGCGTCGTGGGACCGGTCTAGCTATATCATTTCGGTTCGGGATTCTCCTCAGCTCAGCGGAGAATAATCATAAACTCTCTCTGTTTCATACATTTATTGTAACCTGAAGTCCAACCGGTGGGCTTCACATTGTACATATTCCTTGTAAATTTACTCAGTGTAAGTGACGGCCGTTCGACGGTAGAATAAAGTGCTCGTCCCGTACAGCAGAGTTAATTCTCCGTCCCAATCCGTAACAATAGGATAGGATATATCATAGGATAGGATAGAGGATAGGATAGGATAGAGAATAGGATAGGATAGAGAATGTAATAGGATAGAGGATAGGATAGGATAGAGGATAGGATAGGATAGAGGATAGGATAGGATAGAGGATAGGATAGGATAGGGGATAAGATAGTATAGAGGATAGGATAGGATAGAGGATAGGATAGGATAGGTGATAAGATAGGATAGAGGATAGGTTAGGATAGAGGATAGGATAGGATAGAAGTTAGGATAGAATAGAGGACAGGATAGGATAGAGGATAGGATAGGATTGGATAGAGGATAGTATAGGATAGATGCTACGATAAAGGATATTCTAGGATAGAGGATAGGATAGGACAGAGGATAGGATAGGATAGAGGATACGATGGGATAGAGGATAGGATAGAGGATTGGATATGATTGAGGATATTATGGGATAGAGGATAGGATAGGATAGGATAGAGGATAGGATAGAGGATTGGATACTATAGAGGATACGATACGATAGAAGATAGGATAGGATAGAGGATAGGATAGGGTAGAGGATAGGATAGGACAGAGGATAGGATAGGTCAGAGGATAGGATAGGATAGAGGATAGGATAGATGATAGAATAGGATAGAGGATAGGATAGAGGATTGGATAGGATAGAGGATACGATAGAGGATTGGATAGGATATGTGATATTATAGGATGGAGGGTACGATATTATAGAGGAGAGGATAGGGTAGAGGATAGGATAAGATAGAGGATAGGATAGGATAGAGGATATGATAGAAGATATTACAGGAGAGAGGATATTATAGGTTAGAAGATAGGATAGGATTGAGGATAGGATTGGATACAGGACAGGATAGGATAGAGGATAGGATAGAGGATTGGATAGGATAGAGGATACGATACGATAGAGGATAGGATATGACAGAGGATAGGATAGGTCAGAGGATATGATAGGATAGAGGATAGGATAGATGATAGAATAGGATAGAGGATAGGATAGAGGATTGGATAGGATAGAGGATACGATAGAGGATTGTATAGGATTGAGGATATTATGGGCTAGAGGATAGGATACGATAGGATAGGATAGAGGATAGGATAGGAGAGAGGATAGGATAGGATGGAGGATAGGATAGGATGAAGGATAGGATAGGATAGAGGATAGGATAGAGGATATTATAGGATTGAGGATATAATTGGATACAGGATAGGATAGGATAGAGGATAGGATAGGATAGAGGATAGGATAGGATTGAGTATAGGATGGGATAGAGGATAGGATAGGATAGAGGATAGGATAGAAGATATTCCTGGAGAGAGGATATTATAGGGTAGAGGATAGGATAAGATGGAGGAAAGGATAGATTAGAATACTGGATAGTATAGAGGATAAGAAAGGATAGAGGATTGGATAGGATAGAGGACATTATGGGATAGAGGATAGTATAGGATAGGATAGAGGATAGGATAGGATAGAGCATAACATAGGATAGAGGATAGGATAGGATAGAGGATAGGATAGGATTGAGTATAGGATGGGATAGAGGATAGGATAGGATAGAGGATAGGATAGAAGATATTCCTGGAGAGAGGATATTATAGGGTAGAGGATAGGATAAGATGGAGGAAAGGATAGATTAGAATACAGGATAGTATAGAGGATAAGAAAGGATAGAGGATAGGATAGGATAGAGGATAGCATAGGATTGGATAGGATAGAGGATACGATACGATATAGGATAGGATAGGATAGGGGATAGGATAGGATGGAGGATAGGATAGGATGAAGGATAGTATAGGATAGAGGATAGGATAGAGGATATTATAGGATTGAGGATATAATTGGATACAGGATAGGATAGGATAGAGGATAGGATAGAGGATTGGATAAGATAGAGGATACGATACGATAGAGGATAGGATAGTATAGAGGGTAGGATAGAGGATTGTATAGGATAGAGGATACGATACGATAGATGATAGGATAGGATAGAGGATAGGATAGGATTGAGGATATGATAGGATAAAGAATAGGATAGGATAGAGGATAGGATGGGATAGAGGATAGGATAGGATTGGAGATAGGATAGGATAGATGATACGATATGATAGAGTATCGGATAGGATAGAGGATAGGATAGAGGATTGGATAGGATTGTGGATATCATGGGATAGTGGATAGGATAGGATAGGATAGGATAGAGGATAGGATAGGATAGAGGATAGGATAAGATAGAGGATAGGATAGGATACAGGATAGGATAGGATACAGGATAGGATAGCGGATATTATAGGATACAGGATAGGATACCGGATATTATAGAAGAGAGGATATTATAGGATGGTGGATAGGATAGAGGATTGGATAGGATAGAGGATAGGATAGAGGATTGAGGATATTATGGGATAGAGGATAGGATAGGATAGGATAGGATAGAGGATAGCATAGGATAGAGGATAGGATAGGATAGAGAATAGGATAGGATAGAGGATAGGATAGGATAGAGAATAGGATAGGATAGAGGATAATATAGGATAGAGGAAAGGATAAGATAGAGGATAGGATAGGATAGAGGATAAGATAGGATAGAGGATAGGATAGGACAGAAGATAGGATAGGATACAGGATACGATGGGATAGAGGATAGGATAGAGGATTGGATATGATTGAGGATATTATGGTATAGAGGATAGGATAGGTTAGGATAGATTATAGGATAGAGGATAGGATAGGATAGAGGATAGGATAGAAGATATTACAGGGGAGAGGATATTATAGGGTAGAGGACAGGATAAGATGGAGGATAGGATAGACTAGAATACAGGATAGTAGAGAGGATACGAAAGGATAGAGGATAGGATAGATTAGAATACAGGATAGTATAGAGGATAAGAAAGGATAGAGGATAGGATAGGATAGAGGATAGCATAGGATTGGATAGGATAGAGGATACGATACGATATAGGATAGGATAGGATAGGAGATAGGATAGGATTGACGATAGGATAGGATAGAGGATAGGATAGGATTGAGGATTGGATAGGATAGAGGTTAGGATAGCATAGAGGATAGGATAGGATTGAGGATAGGTTAGGATAGAGGATATCATAGGATAGAGGATAGGATAGAGCGGATATTATAGGATAGAGGATAGGATAGCGGATATTATAGGAGAGAGGATATTATAGGATGGTGGATAGGATAGAGGAATGGATAGGATAGAGGATAGGATAGAGGATTGAGGATATTATGGGATAGAGGATAGGATAGGATAGAGAATAGGATAGGATAGAGGATAGGATAGGATAGAGGATAGGATAGGATAGAGGATAATATAGGATAGAGGAAAGGATAGGATAGAAGATAGGATAGGATAGAGAATAGGATAGGATAGAGGATATTATAGGATAGGGGATAAGATAGTATAGAGGATAGGATGGGATAGAGGATAGGATAGGATAGAGGATAGGATAGAAGATATTACAGGGGAGAGGATATTATAGGGTAGAGGACAGGATAAGATGGAGGATAGGATAGACTAGAATACAGGATAGTAGAGAGGATAAGAAAGGATAGAGGATAGGATAGATTAGAATACAGGATAGTATAGAGGATAAGAAAGGATAGAGGATAGGATAGGATAGAGGATAGCATAGGATTGGATAGGATAGAGGATACGATACGATATAGGATAGGATAGGATAGGGGATAGGATAGTATTGACGATAGGATAGGGTAGAGGATAGGATAGGATTGAGGATTGGATAGGATAGAGGTTAGGATAGCATAGAGGATAGGATAGGATTGAGGATATTGTAGGATAGAGGATATCATAGGATAGAGGATAGGATAGAGCGGATATTATAGGATAGAGGATAGGATAGCGGATATTATAGGAGAGATGATATTATAGGATGGTGGATAGGATAGAGGAATGGATAGGATAGAGGATAGGATAGAGGATTGAGGATATTATGGGATAGAGGATAGGATAGGATAGAGAATAGGATAGGATAGAGGATAGGATAGGATAGAGGATAGGATAGGATAGAGGATAATATAGGATAGAGGAAAGGATAGGATAGATGATAGGATAGGATAGAGAATAGGATAGGATAGAGGATATTATAGGATAGGGGATAAGATAGTATAGAGGATAGGATAGGATAGAGGATAGGATAGGATAGAGAATAGGATAGGATAGAGGATAGGATAGGATAGAAGATAGGATAGGATAGAGGATAGGATAGGATAGAGGATAGGATAGGATAGAGGATAGCATAGGATAGGGGATAAGATAGGATAGAGGATAGGATAGGATAGAGGATAGGATAGGATAGAGGATAGGATAGCGGATATTATAGGATAGAGGATAGGATAGCGGATATTATAGGAGAGAGGATATTATAGGATGGAGGATAGGATAGAGGATTGGATAGGATAGAGGATAGTATAGAGGATTGAGGATATTATGGGATAGAGGATAGGATAGGATAGGATAGGATAGAGGATAGGATAGGATAGAGGATAGGATAGGATAGAGAATAGGATAGGATAGAGGATAGGATAGGATAGAGGATAGGATAGGATAGAGGATAGGATAGGATAGAGAATAGGATAGGATAGAGGATAGGATAGGATAGAGGATAGGATAGGATAGCGGATATTATAGGATGGAGGATAGGATAGAGGATTGGATAGGATAGAGGATAGGATAGAGGATTGAGGATATTATGGGATAGAGGATAGGATAGGATAGGATAGGATAGAGGATAGGATAGGATAGAGGATAGGATAGGATAGAGAATAGGATAGGATAGAGGATAGGATAGGATAGAGGATAGGATAGGATAGAGGATAATATAGGATAGAGGAAAGGATAGGATAGAGGATAGGATAGGATAGAGGATAGGATAGGATAGGGGAGAGGATAGGATAGGATAGGGGATAAGATAGGATAGAGGATAGGATAGGATAGAGGATAGGGTAGGATAGAGGATAGGATAGGATAGAGGATAGGACAGGATAGAGGATAGGATAGAATAGAGGAAAGGATTGGATAGAGGATAGGATTGGATAGAGACTAGGATAGGATAGAGGATATTATAGAGGATTGGATAGAGGATTGGAAAGGATTGAGGATATTATGGGATAGACGATAGGATAGTATAGAGGATAGGATAGGATAGAGGATACGATAGGGGATTGGATAGGATGGAGGATGAGATATGATAAAGGATAGGATAGGATAGAGGATAGGATAGGATAGAGGATACGATAGAGGATTGGATAGGATGGAGGATAGGATAGGATAGATAATAGGATCGGATAGAGGATAGGATAGGATAGGATAGGATAGAGGATAGGATAGGATAGAGGATAGGATAGGATAGGGGATAAGATAGGATAGAGGATAGGATAGGATAGAGGATAGGATAGGATAGAGGATAGGATGGGATAGGGGATAAGATAGTATAGAGGATAGGATGGGACAGAGGATAGGATAGAGGATAGGATAGGATAGAGAATAGGATAGGATAGAGGATAGGATAGGATAGAGGATAAGATAGGATAGAGGATAGGATAGGACAGAGGATAGGATAGGATAGAGGATAGGATCGGGTAGAGGATAGGATAGGATAGAGGATAGGATATTATAGAGGATAGGATAGGATAGAGGATACGATAGAGGATTGGATAGGATGGAGGATAGGATAGGATAGATAATAGGATCGGATAGAGGATAGGATAGGATAGGATAGGATAGAGGATAGGATAGGATAGAGGATAGGATAGGATAGGGGATAAGATAGGATAGAGGATAGGATAGGATAGAGGATAGGTAAGGATAGAGGATAGGATAGAGGATAGGATAGGATAGACGATAGGAGAGGTGATTGGATAGGATAGAGGATAGGATAGGATAGAGGATACGATAGGGGATTGGATAGGATAGAGGATGGGATATGATAGAGGATAGGATAGGATAGAGGATAGGATAGGATAGAGGATACGATAGAGGATTGGATAGGATAGAGGATAGGATAGGATAGATAATAGGATCGTATAGAGGATAGGATAGGATAGAGGATAGGATAGGATAGAGGATAGGATAGGATTGAGGATAGGATTGGATACAGGTTCGGATACGATATATGATATTATAGGTTTTGAGGATACGGTATTATAGAGGATAGGATAGGATAGAGAATAGGATAGGATAGAGGATAGGATAGGATAGAGGATAAGATAGGATAGAGGATAGGATAGGACAGAGGATAGGATAGGATAGAGGATAGGATAGAGGATTGGATTGGATTGAGGATATTATGGGATAGAGGATAGGATAGGATAGGATAGAGTATAACATAGGATGGAGGATAGGTTAGGATAGAGGATAGGATAGGATTGAGGATAGGATAGGATACAGGATACGATGGGATAGAGGATAGGATAGAGGATTGGATATGATTGAGGATATTATGGTATAGAGGATAGGATAGGTTAGGATAGAGGATAGGATAGAGGATAGGATAGAGGATTGGATAGGATAGAGGACATTATGGGATAGAGGATAGTATAGGATAGGATAGAGGATAGGATAGGATAGAGGATAGGATAGGATAGCGGATAACATAGGATAGAGGATAGTATAGGATAGAGGATAGGATAGGATGCAGGATAGGATAGGATACAGGATAGGACAGAGGATTGGATAGGATAGAGGATGGGATATGATAGAGGATAGGATAGGATAGAGGATAAGATAGGATAGAGGATAGGATAGGACAGAGGATAGGATAGGATACAGGATACGATGGGATAGAGGATAGGATAGAGGATTGGATATGATTGAGGATATTATGGTGTAGAGGATAGGATAGGTTAGGATAGATTATAGGATAGAGGATAGGATAGGATAGAGGATAGGATAGAAGATATTACAGGGGAGAGGATATTATAGGGTAGAGGATAGGATAAGATGGAGGATAGGATAGACTAGAATACAGGATAGTAGAGAGGATAAGAAAGGATAGAGGATAGGATAGATTAGAATACAGGATAGTATAGAGGATAAGAAAGGATAGAGGATAGGATAGGATAGAGGATAGCATAGGATTGGATAGGATAGAGGATACGATACGATATACGATAGGATAGGATAGGGGATAGGATAGGATAGACGATAGGATAGGATAGAGGATAGGATAGGATAGAGGATAGGATAGAGGATAGGATAGAGGATAGGATAGAGGATTGGATAGGATTGAGGATATTATGGGATAGAGAATAGGATAGGATAGGATAGGATAGAGGATAGGGTAGGATAGAGGATATGATAGGATAGAGGATAGGATAGGATAGAGGATAGGATAGGATACAGGATAGGATAGGATATATGATACTATAGGATGGAGGATACGATATTATAGAGGATAGTATAGGATAGAGGATAATATAGGGTAGATGATAGGATAAGATAGAGGATAGGATAGAATAGAGTACAGGATAGTGTAGAGGATAAGATAATATAGAGAATAGGATAGGATAGAGGATAGGACAGGATAGAGGATAGGATAGGATAGAGGATAGGATAGGATAGAGGATAGAATAGGATAGAGGATAGGATAGGATTGAGGATAGGATAGGATAGATGATAGGATAGAGGATTGGATAGGATAGAGGATACGATAGAATAGAGTTCAGGATAGTATAGAGGATAAGATAGGATAGAGGATAGGATAGGATAGAGGATAGGATAGGATTGAGGATAGGATAGGATAGAGGATAGGATAGAGGATTTGATAGGATAGAGGATACGATACGATAGAGGATAGGATAGGATAGTTGATAGGATAGGACAGAGGATAGGATAGAGGATTGGATAGTATTGAGGATATTAAGGTATAGAGGATAGGATAGGATAGGATAGAGGATAGGATAGGATAGAGGATAGGATATGATAGAGGATAGGATAGGATAGAGGATAGGATAGGATAGAGGATAGGATAGGATTGAGGATAGGATTGGATACAGGATAGAATATGATAGAGGATTGGATAGAGGATAGGATAGATTATAGGATAGGGTAGAGGATAGGATAACATAGAGGATAGGATAGGGTAGAGGATAGGATAAGATAGAGGATAGGATAGAATAGAGTTCAGGATAGTATAGAGGATAAGATAGGATAGAGGATAGGATAGGATAGAGGATAGGATAGGATTGAGGATAGGATAGGATAGAGGATAGGATAGAGGATTGGATACGATAGAGGATAGGATAGGATAGAGGGTAGGATAGAGAATTGGATAGGATAGAGGATAAGATAGGATATAGGATAGGATAGAGGATATTATAGGAGAGAGGATATTATAGGATAGAGGATAGGATAGGATTGAGGATAGGATTGGATACAGGTTCGGATACGATATATGATATTATAGGTTTTGAGGATACAGTATTATAGAGGATAGGATAGGATAGAGGATAGGATAGGATATATAATATTATAGGATGGAGGATACGATATTATAGAGGATAGTATAGGATAGAGGATAGGATAGGGTAGAGGATAGTATAAGATAGAGGATAGGATAGGGTAGAGGATAGGATAGGATAGAGAATGGGATAGGATAGAGGATAGGATAAGATAGAGGATAGGATAGGGTATATGATATTATAGGATGGAGGATACGATATTATAGAGGATAGTATAGGATAGAGGATAGGATAGGGTAGAGGATAGGATAGAGGATAAGATAGGATAGAGGATAGGATAGGATAGAGAATAGGATAGGATAGAGGATAGGATAGGATAGAGGATAGGATAGGATAGAGGATAGAATAGGATAGAGGATAGGATAGGATTGAGGATAGGATAGGATAGATGATAGGATAGAGGATTGGATAGGATAGAGGATACGATACGATAGAGGATAGGATAGGATATATGATATTATAGGATGGAGGATACGATATTATAGAGGATAGGATAGGATAGACGATAGGATAGGGGATTGGATAGGATAGAGGATATGGTAGGATACAGGATAGGACAGGACAGAGGATAGGATAGGACAGAGGATAGGATAGGATAGAGGAGAGGATAGGATAGAGGATAGGATAGGATAGAGTACAGGATAGTATAGAGGATAAGATAATATAGAGAATATAATAGGATAAAGGATAGGACAGGATAGAGGATAGGATAGGGTAGAGGATAGGGTAGGATAGAGGATAGGATAGGATTGAGGATAGGATAGGATAGAGGGTAGGATAGAGAATTGGATGGGATAGAGGATACTATACGATAGAGGATAGGATAGGATAGAGGATGGGATAGGACAGAGGATAGGATAGGATATAGGATAGGATAGGATAGAGGATAGGATAGGATAGAGGATAGGATAGGATAGAGGATATGATAGGATAGAGGATATGATAGGCTAGGATAGGATTGAGGATAGGATAGGATAGAGTACAGGATAGTATAGAGGATAAGATAATATAGAGAATAGGATAGGATAGAGGAGAGGACAGGATAGAGGATAGGATAGGGTAGAGGATAGGATAGGATAGAGGATAGGATAGGATAGAGGATATGATAAGCTAGGATAGAGGATAGGATAGGATTGAGGATAGGATAGGATAGAGGATAGGATACGATAGAGGATAGGATAGGATAAAGGATAGGATAGAGGATTGGATAGGATTGAGGATATTATGGGATAGAGGATAGGATAGGATAGGATAGGATAGAGGATAGGATAGGATAGAGGATATGATAGGATAGAGGATAGGATAGGATAGAGGATAGGATAGGATAGAGGATAGGATAGGATATATGATACTATAGGATGACGGATACGATATTATAGAGGATAGTATAGGATAGAGGATAGGATAGGGTAGAGGATAGGATAAGATAGAGGATAGGATAGGGTAGAGGTTAGGATAAGATAGAGGATAGGATAGTATAGAGGACAAGATAATATAGAGAATAGGATAGGATAGAGGGTAGGACAGGATAGAGGATAGGCTAGGATAGAGGATAGGATAGGATAGAGGATAGGATAGATGATAGGATATAGGATAGGATAGAGGATTGGATAGGATTGAGGATATTATGGGATAGAGGATAGGATAGGATAGAGCATAGGATAGGATAGAGGATGGGATATGATAGAGGATAGGATAGTATAGAGAATAGAATAGGATAGAGGATAGGGTAGGATTGAGGATAGGATAGGATAGATGATAGGATAGAGGATTGGATAGGATAGAGGATACGATACGATAGAGGATAGGATAGGATATATGATATTATAGGATGGAGGATACGATATTATAGAGGATAGGATAGGATAGACGATAGGATAGGGGATTGGATAGGATAGAGGATATGATAGGATAGAGGATAGGACAGGACAGAGGATAGGATAGGACAGAGGATAGGATAGGATAGAGGAGAGGATAGGATAGAGGATAGGATAGGATAGAGTACAGGATAGTATAGAGGATAAGATAATATAGAGAATATAATAGGATAACGGATAGGACAGGATAGAGGATAGGATAGGATAGAGGATATGATAGGATAGAGGATATGATAGGCTAGGATAGGATTGAGGATAGGATAGGATAGAGTACAGGATAGTATAGAGGATAAGATAATATAGAGAATAGGATAGGATAGAGGAGAGGACAGGATAGAGGATAGGATAGGGTAGAGGATAGGATAGGATAGAGGATAGGATAGGATAGAGGATATGATAAGCTAGGATAGAGGATAGGATAGGATTGAGGATAGGATAGGATAGAGGATAGGATACGATAGAGGATAGGATAGGATAAAGGATAGGATAGAGGATTGGATAGGATTGAGGATATTATGGGATAGAGGATAGGATAGGATAGGATAGGATAGAGGATAGGATAGGATAGAGGATATGATAGGATAGAGGATAGGATAGGATAGAGGATAGGATAGGATAGAGGATAGGATAGTATAGAGAATAGAATAGGATAGAGGATAGGATAGGATTGAGGATAGGATAGGATAGATGATAGGATGGAGGATTGGATAGGATAGAGGATACGATACGATAGCGGATAGGATGGGATCGAGGATTTGATAGGACAGAGGATAGGATAGGATAGAGGATAGAATAGGATAGAGGATAGGATAGGATTGAGGATAGGATAGGATAGAGGATAGGATAGGATAGGGGATAGGATAGGATAGAGGATATGATAGGCTAGCATAGAGGATAGGATCGGATTGAGGATAGAATAGGACAGAGGATAGGATAGGATTGAGGATAGCATATGATTGAGGATAGGATAGAATTGAGTATAGGATAGGATAGAGGATAGGATAGAAGATATTACAGGAGAGAGGATATTATAGGATAGAGGATAGGATAGGATTGAGGATGGGATTGGATACAGGATAGGATAGGATAGACGATAGAATAGAGGATTGGATAGGATAGAGGATACGATACGATAGAGGATAGGATAGGATATATGATATTATAGGATGGAGGATACGATATTATAGAGGATAGGATAGGATAGACGATAGGATAGGGGATTGGATAGGATAGAGGATATGGTAGGATACAGGATAGGACAGGACAGAGGATAGGATAGGACAGAGGATAGGATAGGATAGAGGAGAGGATAGGATAGAGGATAGGATAGGATAGAGTACAGGATAGTATAGAGGATAAGATAATATAGAGAATATAATAGGATAAAGGATAGGACAGGATAGAGGATAGGATAGGGTAGAGGATAGGGTAGGATAGAGGATAGGATAGGATTGAGGATAGGATAGGATAGAGGGTAGGATAGAGAATTGGATGGGATAGAGGATACTATACGATAGAGGATAGGATAGGATAGAGGATGGGATAGGACAGAGGATAGGATAGGATATAGGATAGGATAGGATAGAGGATAGGATAGGATAGAGGATAGGATAGGATAGAGGATATGATAGGATAGAGGATATGATAGGCTAGGATAGGATTGAGGATAGGATAGGATAGAGTACAGGATAGTATAGAGGATAAGATAATATAGAGAATAGGATAGGATAGAGGAGAGGACAGGATAGAGGATAGGATAGGGTAGAGGATAGGATAGGATAGAGGATAGGATAGGATAGAGGATATGATAAGCTAGGATAGAGGATAGGATAGGATTGAGGATAGGATAGGATAGAGGATAGGATACGATAGAGGATAGGATAGGATAAAGGATAGGATAGAGGATTGGATAGGATTGAGGATATTATGGGATAGAGGATAGGATAGGATAGGATAGGATAGAGGATAGGATAGGATAGAGGATATGATAGGATAGAGGATAGGATAGGATAGAGGATAGGATAGGATAGAGGATAGGATAGGATATATGATACTATAGGATGACGGATACGATATTATAGAGGATAGTATAGGATAGAGGATAGGATAGGGTAGAGGATAGGATAAGATAGAGGATAGGATAGGGTAGAGGTTAGGATAAGATAGAGGATAGGATAGTATAGAGGACAAGATAATATAGAGAATAGGATAGGATAGAGGGTAGGACAGGATAGAGGATAGGCTAGGATAGAGGATAGGATAGGATAGAGGATAGGATAGATGATAGGATATAGGATAGGATAGAGGATTGGATAGGATTGAGGATATTATGGGATAGAGGATAGGATAGGATAGAGCATAGGATAGGATAGAGGATGGGATATGATAGAGGATAGGATAGTATAGAGAATAGAATAGGATAGAGGATAGGGTAGGATTGAGGATAGGATAGGATAGATGATAGGATAGAGGATTGGATAGGATAGAGGATACGATACGATAGAGGATAGGATAGGATATATGATATTATAGGATGGAGGATACGATATTATAGAGGATAGGATAGGATAGACGATAGGATAGGGGATTGGATAGGATAGAGGATATGATAGGATAGAGGATAGGACAGGACAGAGGATAGGATAGGACAGAGGATAGGATAGGATAGAGGAGAGGATAGGATAGAGGATAGGATAGGATAGAGTACAGGATAGTATAGAGGATAAGATAATATAGAGAATATAATAGGATAACGGATAGGACAGGATAGAGGATAGGATAGGATAGAGGATATGATAGGATAGAGGATATGATAGGCTAGGATAGGATTGAGGATAGGATAGGATAGAGTACAGGATAGTATAGAGGATAAGATAATATAGAGAATAGGATAGGATAGAGGAGAGGACAGGATAGAGGATAGGATAGGGTAGAGGATAGGATAGGATAGAGGATAGGATAGGATAGAGGATATGATAAGCTAGGATAGAGGATAGGATAGGATTGAGGATAGGATAGGATAGAGGATAGGATACGATAGAGGATAGGATAGGATAAAGGATAGGATAGAGGATTGGATAGGATTGAGGATATTATGGGATAGAGGATAGGATAGGATAGGATAGGATAGAGGATAGGATAGGATAGAGGATATGATAGGATAGAGGATAGGATAGGATAGAGGATAGGATAGGATAGAGGATAGGATAGTATAGAGAATAGAATAGGATAGAGGATAGGATAGGATTGAGGATAGGATAGGATAGATGATAGGATGGAGGATTGGATAGGATAGAGGATACGATACGATAGCGGATAGGATGGGATCGAGGATTTGATAGGACAGAGGATAGGATAGGATAGAGGATAGAATAGGATAGAGGATAGGATAGGATTGAGGATAGGATAGGATAGAGGATAGGATAGGATAGGGGATAGGATAGGATAGAGGATATGATAGGCTAGCATAGAGGATAGGATCGGATTGAGGATAGAATAGGACAGAGGATAGGATAGGATTGAGGATAGCATATGATTGAGGATAGGATAGAATTGAGTATAGGATAGGATAGAGGATAGGATAGAAGATATTACAGGAGAGAGGATATTATAGGATAGAGGATAGGATAGGATTGAGGATGGGATTGGATACAGGATAGGATAGGATAGACGATAGAATAGAGGATTGGATAGGATAGAGGATACGATACGATAGAGGATAGAATAGGATAGAGGATAGGATAGGATTGAGGATAGGATAGGATAGAGGATAGGATAGGATAGGTTATAGGATAGGATAGAGGATAGGATAGAAGATATTACAGGAGAGAGGATATTATAGGATAGAGGATAGGATAGGATTGAGGATAGGATTGGATACAGGATAGGATAGGATAGACGATAGAATAGAGGATTCGATAGGATAGAGGATACGATACGATAGAGGATAGGATAGGATAAGGGTTAGGATAGGATTGACGATAGGATAGGGTAGAGGATAGGATAGGATTGAGGATAGGATAGGATTGAGGATAGGATAGGATAGAGAATAGGATTGGATAGAGGATAGGATTGAGGATTTGATAGGATAGAGGATACGATACGATAGAGGATAGGATAGGATAGACGGTAGGATAGGACAGAGGATAGGATAGAGGATTGGATAGGATTGAGGATAGGATAGGATTGAGGATAGGATAGGATTGAGGATAGGATAGGATAGAGAATAGGATTGGATAGAGGATAGGATAGGATAGATGGAAGGATAGGATTGAGGATAGGATAGGATAGATGATAGGATAGGATAGAGGATAGGATAGAGGATTGGATAGGATTGAGGATAGGATAGAGGATTGTATAGGATTGAGGATATTATGGGTTAGAGGATAGGATAGGATAGGATAGAAGATAGGATAGGATATAGGATAGGATAGGATAGAGGATAGGATAGGATAAAGGATAGGATAGGATAGAGGATAGGATAGAGGATATAATTGGATACAGGATAGGATAGGATAGATTATAGGATACAGGATTGGATTGGATAGAGGATAGGATAGGATAGAGGATAGGATAGAGGATTGGATAGGATTGAGGATATTATGGGATAGAGGATAGGATAGGATAGGATAGAGGATAGGATAGGATAGAGGATAGGATAGAGGATAGGATAGGATAGAGGATAGGATAGGAGAGAGGATAGGATAGGATAGAGGATAGGATAGGATAGAGGATTGGATAGGATAGAGAATAGGATAGGATAGAGGATAGGATAGAGGATAGGAAAGGATAGAGGATAGGATAGGATTGAGTATAGGATAGGATAGAGGATAGGATAGAAGATATTACTGGAGAGAGGATATTATAGGATAGAGGATAGGATAGAGGATTGGATAGGATAGAGGATACGATACGATAGAGGATAGGATAGGATAGAGGATAGGATAGGATAGAGGAAAGGATAGGATTGAGGATATGATAGGATACAGGATAGGATAGTATACAGGACACAATAGAGGATATTATAGGATACAGGACAGGATAGGATTGAGGATAGGATTGGATACAGGATAGGATAGGATAGAGGATAGGATAGAGGATTTGATAGGATAGAGGATACGATACGATAGAGGATAGGATAGGATAGAGGGTAGGATAGGACAGAGGATAGGATAGAGGATTGGATAGGATTGAGGATATTAAGGGATAGAGGATAGGATAGGATAGGATAAAGGATAGGATAGGATAGAGGATAGGATAGGATAGAGGAGAGGATATGATAGAGGATAGGATAGGATAGAGGATAGGATAGGATAGAGGATAGGATAGGATTGAGGGTAGGATTGGATACAGGATAGAATAGGATAGAGGATTGGATAGAGGATAGGATAGAGGATAGGATAGATTATAGGATAGGGTAGAGGATAGGATAACATAGAGGATAGGATAGGGTAGAGGATAGGATAAGATAGAGGATAGGATAGAATAGAGTACAGGATAGTATAGAGGATAAGATAGGATAGAAGATAGGATAGGATAGAGGATAGGATAGGATGGAGGATAGGATAGGATAGGGGACAGGATAGAGGATAGGATAGGATTGAGGATAGGATTGGATACAGGATAGAATAGGATAGAGGATAGGATAGAGGATAGGATAGATTATAGGATAGGGTAGAGGATAGGATAGAAAAGAGGATAGGATAGAGGATTGGATAGGATTCAGGATATTATGGGATAGAGGATAGGATAGGATAGAGGATAAGATAGGATAGAGGATAGGATAGCATAGAGGATAGGATAGAATAGAGGATAGGATAGAGGATTGGATAGGATTCAGGATATTATGGGATAGAGGATAGGATAGGATAGAGGATATGATAGGATAGAGGATAGGATAGGATAGAGGATAGGATAGGATTGATTATAGGATAGGATAGAGGATAGTATAGAAAATATTACAGGAGAGAGGATATTATAGGATAGAGGATAGGATAGGATTGAGGATAGGATTGGATACAGGATAGGATAGGATAGAGGATAGGATAGAGGATAGGATAGAGGATTGGATAGGATAGAGGATACGATACGATAGGGGATAGGATAGGATAGGGGATAGGATAGGATTGACGATAGGATAGGATAGAGGATAGGATAGGACTGAGGATAGGATAGGATAGAGGATAGGATAGGATAGAGGATTGGATAGGATTCAGGATATTATGGGATAGAGGATAGGATAGGATAGGATAGGATAGAGGATAGGATAGGATAGGGAATAGGATAGGATACAGGATAGGATAGGATAGAGGATAGGATAGGACAGAGGATAGGATAGGATAGAGGATAGGATAGGATAGAGGATTGGGTAGGATTCAGGATATTATGGGATAGAGGATAGGATGGGATAGGATAGAGGATAGGATAGGATATAGGATAAGTTACGATTGAGGATAGGATAGGATAGAGGATAGGATAGGATTGAGGATAGGATAGGATAGAGGATAGGATTGAGGATTGGATAGGATTGAGGATATTATGGGATAGAGGATAGGATAGGATAGGATAGGATAGAGGATAGGATAGGATAGGGAATAGGATAGGATACAGGATAGGATAGGAGAGAGGATAGGATAGGGTAGAGGATAGGTTAAGATAGAGGATAGGATATGGTAGAGGATAGGATAAGATAGAGGATAGGATACATTAGAGTACAGGATAGTATTGAGGATAAGATAGGATAGAGGATAGGATAGGATTGAGGATAGGATAGGATAGAGGATAGGATAGAGGATTTAATAGGATAGAGGATACGATACGATAGAGGATAAGATAGGATAGAGGATAGGATTGGATGGAGGATAGGATAGGATTGAGGAAAGGATAGGATAGAGGATAGGATAGGATAGAGGATACGATAGGGTAGAGGATAGGATACGATAGAGGATTGGATAGGATTCAGGATATTATGGGATAGAGGATAGGATAGGATAGGATAGGATAGAGGATAGGATAGGATAGGGAATAGGATAGGATACAGGATAGGATAGGATAGAGGATAGGATAGGACAGAGGATAGGATAGGATAGAGAATAGAATAGGATAGAGGATATGATAGGATTGCGGATAGGATAGGATAGATGATAGGATAGGGTAGAGGATAGGATAAGATAGAGGATAGGATAGGGTAGAGGATAGGATAAGATAGAGGATAGGATAGATAATTGGATAGGATAGAGGATAGGATAGAGCATTGGATAGGATTGAGGATATTATGGGATAGAGGATAGGATAGGATAGGAAAGGATAGAGGATAGGATAGGATAGAGGATAGGATAGGATAGAGGATAGGATAGGATAGAGGATAGGATTGGATGGAGGATAGGATAGGATTGAGGAAAGGATAGGATAGAGGATAGGATAGGATAGAGGATACGATAGGGTAGAGGATAGGATACGATAGAGGATTGGATAGGATTCAGGATATTATGGGATAGAGGATAGGATAGGATAGGATAGGATAGAGGATAGGATAGGATAGGGAATAGGATAGGATACAGGATAGGATAGGATAGAGGATAGGATAGGACAGAGGATAGGATAGGATAGAGAATAGAATAGGATAGAGGATATGATAGGATTGCGGATAGGATAGGATAGATGATAGGATAGGGTAGAGGATAGGATAAGATAGAGGATAGGATAGGGTAGAGGATAGGATAAGATAGAGGATAGGATAGATAATTGGATAGGATAGAGGATAGGATAGAGCATTGGATAGGATTGAGGATATTATGGGATAGAGGATAGGATAGGATAGGAAAGGATAGAGGATAGGATAGGATAGAGGATAGGATAGGATAGAGGATAGGATAGGATAGAGGATAGGATACGATATTATACAGGATACGATTTTATAGACGATATAATAGGATAGAGCACCGGATTGGACATGGGATACGATATTATAGAGGATACGATATTAGAGAGGATAGGATAGAATAGAGAATATGATAGGATAGAGGATAGGATAGGATAGAGGATAAGATAGGATAGAGGATAGGATAGGATTGAGGATAGGATAGGATAGAGGATAGGATAGAGGATTTGATAGGATAGAGGATACGATACGATAGAGGATAGGATAGGATAGAGGGTAGGATAGGACAGAGGATAGGATAGAGGATTGGATAGGATAGAGGAGAGGATATGATAGAGGATAGGATAGGATAGAGGATAGGATAGGATTGAGGATAGGATTGGATACAGGATAGGATAGGATAGAGGATAGGATAGAGGATAGGATAAAGGATTGGATAGGATAGAGGATACGATACGATAGAGGATAGGATAGGATAGGGGATAGGATAGGATTGACGATAGGATAGGATAGAGGATAGGATAGGATTGAGGATAGGATAGGATTGAGGATAGGATAGGATAGAGAATAGGATTGGATAGAGGATAGGATAGAGGATTGGATAGGATAGAGGATACGATACGATAGAGGGTAGGATAGGATAGAGAATAGGATAGGACAGAGGATAGGATAGGATAGAGGATAGGATAGGATAGAGGATTGGATAGGATTCAGGATATTATGGGATAGAGGATAGGATAGGATAGGATAGGATAGAGGATAGGATAGGATAGGGAATAGGATAGGAAACAGGATAGGATAGGATAGAGGATAGGATAGGACAGAGGATAGGATAGGATAGAGGATAGGATAGTATAGAGGATAGGATGGGATACAGGATACGATAGGGGATTGGATAGGATAGAGGATAGGATATTATAGAGGATAGGATAGGATTGAGGATAGGATAGGATAGTATGGAGAATAGGATAGGATAGAGGATAGTATAGGATAGAGGATAGGATAGGTTTGAGGACAGGATAGGAAAGGGGTTAGGATATGATAGAGGATAGGATAGGATAGAGGATAGGATAGGATTGCGGATAGGATAGGATAGGATAGAGGATACGATACGATAGAAGATAGGATTGGATAGAGGATAGGATAGGATAGAGGATATGATAGGTTAGGACAGAGGATAGGATAGGATTGAGGATAGGATAGGATAGAGGATAGGATAGGTTTGAGGATCGGATAGGATAGAGGATAGGATAGGATAGACGATAGGATAGAGGATATTATAGGATAGAGGATAGGATAGGATTGAGGATAGGATAGGATAGAGAATAGGATAGGATAGAGGATAGGATAGGATAGAAGATAGGATAGAGGATAGGATACGATAGAGAATAGGATAGGATAGAGGATAGGATAGTATAGAGGATAGGATAGAGGATACGATACGATAGAGGATAGGATAGGATAGAGGGTAGGATAGAGGATTGGATAGGATTGAGTATAGGATAGAGGATTGGATAGGATAGAGGATTGGATAGAGGATAGGATAGGATATATGATATTATAGGATGGAGGATACGATATTATAGAGGATAGGATAGGATAGACGATAGGATAGGATTGAGGATAGCATAGGATTGAGGATAGGATAGGATAGAGAATAGGATAGGATAGAGGATAGGATAGGATAGAGGATAGGATAGAGGATACGATACGATAGAGGATAGGATAGGATAAGGAATAGGATGGGATACATGATAGCATAGGATAGAGGATTGGATAGGATAGATGATAGGATAGAGGATTGGATAGGATTGAGGATATTATGGGATAGAGGATAGGATAGGGTAGGACAGGATAGAGGATAGGATAGTATAGAGAATAGAATAGGATAGAGGATAGGATAGGGGATTGGATAGGATAGAGGATAGGAGACGATGGAGGATAGGATAGGATAGAGGATACGATAGAGGATAGGATTGAGGATATTATGGGATAGAGGATAGGATATGATAGGATAGGATAGAGGATAGGATAGGATAGATGATAGGATAGGATATATGATATTATAGGATGTAGGGTGCGATATTATAGAGGATAGGATAGGATAGACGATAGGATAGGGAATTGGATAGGATAGAGGATATGTTCGGATAGAGAATAGGTTGGAGGATACGATATTATAGAGGATAGGATAGGATAGACGATAGGATAGGATTGAGGATAGCATAGGATTGAGGATAGGATAGGATAGAGAATAGGATAGGATAGAGGATAGGATAGGATAGAGGATAGGATAGAGGATACGATACGATAGAGGATAGGATAGGATAAGGAATAGGATAGGATACATGATAGCATAGGATAGAGGATTGGATAGGATAGATGATAGGATAGAGGATTGGATTGGATAGAGGATACGATACGATAGAGGATAGGATAGTATAGAGGGTAGGATAGAGGATTGGATAGGATAGAGGATACGATACGATAGAGGATAGGATAGGATAGAGGATAGGATAGGATTGAGGATATGATAGGATAAAGAATAGGATAGGATAGAGGATAGGATGGGATAGAGGATAGGATAGGATTGGAGATAGGATAGGATAGATGATAGGATAGGATAGAGGATCGGATAGGATAGAGGATAGGATAGAGGATTGGATAGGGTTGTGGATATCATGGGATAGAGGATAGGATAGGATAGGATAGGATAGAGGATAGGATAGAATAGAAGATAGGATAAGATAGAGGATAGGATAGGATAGAGGATAGGATAGGATAAAGGATAGGATAGGATAGAGGATAGGATACGATAGAGAATAGAATAGGATAGAGGATAGGATAGGATTGCGGATAGGATAGGATAGATGATAGGATAGAGGATTGAATAGGATAGAGGATACGATACGATAGAGGATAGGATAGGATAGAGGGTAGGATAGAGAATTGGATAGGATAGAGGATAAGATAGGATAGAGGATAGGATATGATAGAGGATAGGACAGGATTTAGGATAGGATAGGATAGAGGATAGGATAGGATAGAGGATAGGATAGAGGATATTATAGGAGAGAGGATATTATAGGATAGAGGATAGGATAGGATTGAGGATAGGATTGGATACAGGATCGGATAGGATATATGATATTATAGGTTATGAGGATACGATATTATAGAGGATAGGATAGGATAGAGGATAGGATAGGGTAGAGGATAGGATAGAGGATATTATAGGAGAGAGGACATTATAGGATAGAGGATAGGATAGGATTGAGGATAGGATTGGATACAGGATCGGATAGGATATATGATATTATAGGTTTTGAGGATACGATATTATAGAGGATAGGATAGGATAGATGATAGGGTAGGATAGAGGATAGGATAGAGGATAGGATAGAGGATTGGATAGGATTGAGGATATTATGGGATAGAGGATAGGATAGGATAAAGGATAGGATAGGATAGATGATAGGATAGCATAGAGGATTGGATAGGATAGAGGATAGGATAGGGTAGTGGATAGGATAAGATAGAGGATAGGATAAGGTAGAGGAAAAGATAAGATAGAGGATAGGATAGAATAGAGTACAGGATAGTATAGAGGATAAGATAATATAGAGAATAGGATAGGATAGAGGATAGGATAGGATAGATGATAGGATAGGATTGAGGATAGAATAGGATAGATGATAGGATAGGATAGAGGATAGGATAGGATAGAGGATACGATATTATACAGGATACGATTTTATAGACGATATTATAGGATAGAGCACCGGATAGGACATGGGATACTATATTGTAGAGGATACGATATTATAGATGATAGGATAGGATAGAGAATATGATAGGATAGAGGATAGGATAGGATAGAGGATAGGATAGGATAGAGGATAGGATAGGATAGAGAATAGGATAGGTTAGAGGATAGGATAGGATAGAGGGTAGGATAGGATAGAGGATAGGATAGGATAGCGGAGAGGATAGGATAGAGGATCGGATAGGATAGAGGATTGGATAGGATAGAGGATAGGATAGGATAGAGGATAGGATAGGGGATAGGATAGGATAGAAAATAGGATAGGATAGAGGATAGGATAGGGGATAGGATAGGATAGAGGATAGGATAGGATAGCGGCTAGGATAGGATAGAGTATGGAATAGGATAGAGGATAGTATCGGATAGAGGATAGGATAGGGGATTGGATAGGATAGAAGATAGGATAGGATAGAGGATAGGACATATGATTGGATAGGATAGACGATAGGATAGGATAGAGGATAGAATAGGATAGAGGATAGGATAGAGGATAGGATAGAGGATAGGATAGAGGATAGGATAGTGGATAGGATAGAGGATTGGATAGGATAGAGGATATTTAAGGAAAGAGGATATGATATGCTAGAGGATACGATATTATAGAGGATAGGATAGGATAGAGGATCGGATAGGATAGAGGATTGGATAGGGGATAGGATAGGATAGAGAATAGGATAGGATAGAGGATAGGATAGGGGATTGGATAGGATAGAGGATAGGAGACGATGGAGGATAGCATAGGATAGAGGATATAATAGGATAGAGGATAGGATAGGATAGAGGATAGGATAGGATAGAGGATTGGATAGTATAGACGATAGGATAGGATAGAGGATCGGATAGGATAGAGGATAGGATAGGATAGAGGATTGGATAGGATAGATGATAGGATAGGATAGAGGATCGGATAGGATCGAGGATAGGATAGGATAGAGGATATTTAAGGAAAGAGGATATGATATGCTAGAGGATACGATATTACAGAGGATCGGATAGGATAGAGGATCGGATAGGATAGAGGATTGGATAGGGGATAGGATAGGATAGAGAATAGGATAGGATAGAGGATAGGATAGGGGATTGGATAGGATAGAGGATAGGAGACGATGGAGGATAGCATAGGATAGAGGATATAATAGGATAGAGGATAGGATAGGATAGAGGATAGGATAGGATAGAGGATTGGATAGTATAGACGATATGATAGGATAGAGGATCGGATAGGATAGAGGATAGGATAGGATAGAGGATTGGATAGGATAGACGATAGGATAGGATAGAGGATCGGATAGGATCGAGGATAGGATAGGATAGAGGATATTTAAGGAAAGAGGATATGATATGCTAGAGGATACGATATTACAGAGGATAGGATAGGATAGAGGATCGGATAGGATAGAGGATAGAATAGGATAGAGGATAGGATAGGATAGAGGATAGGATTGGATAGAGGATAGGATAGGGGATAGGATAGGATAGGATAGAGGATAGTATAGGATAGAGGATTGGATAGGATAGACGTTAGGATAGGATAGAGGATAGATTAGGATAGAGGATAGGATAGAGGATAGGATAGACGTTAGGATAGGATAGAGGATAGAATAGGATAGAGGATAGGATAGAGGATAGGATAGAGGATTGGATAGGATAGAGGATATTATAGGAAAGAGGATATGATATGCTAGAGGCTACGATATTATAGAGGATAGGATAGGGGATTGGATAGGATAGAGGATAGGATTGGATAGAGGATAGGAGACGATGGAGGATAGGATAGGATAGAGGATAGGATAGGATAGAGGATAGGATGGGATAGAGGATAGGATAGGATAGAGGATATTATAGGAATGAGCATATGATATGCTAGAGGATACGATATTATAGAGCATAGGATAGGATAGAGGATCGGATAGGATAGAGGATTGGATAGGATAGAGGATAGGATAGGATAGAGGATAGGATAGGATAGAGGATAGGATAGGATAGCGGATAGGATAGGATAGAGAATGGAATAGGATAGAGGATAGTATCGGATAGAGGATAGGATAGGGGATTGGATAGGATAGAGGATATTATAGGAAAGAGGATATGATATGCTAGAGGATACGATATTGTAGAGGGTAGGATAGGACAGAGGATCGGATATGATAGAGGATTGGATAGGATAGAGGATAGGATAGGATAGAGGATATTATAGGAATGAGCATATGATATGCTAGAGGATACGATATTATAGAGCATAGGATAGGATAGAGGATCGGATAGGATAGAGGATTGGATAGGATAGAGGATAGGATAGGATAGAGGATAGGATAGGATAGAGGATAGGATAGGATAGCGGATAGGATAGGATAGAGAATGGAATAGGATAGAGGATAGTATCGGATAGAGGATAGGATAGGGGATTGGATAGGATAGAGGATTGGATAGGATAGAGGATAGGATAGGATAGAGGATATTATAGGAATGAGCATATGATATGCTAGAGGATACGATATTATAGAGCATAGGATAGGATAGAGGATCGGATAGGATAGAGGATTGGATAGGATAGAGGATAGGATAGGATAGAGGATAGGATAGGATAGAGGATAGGATAGGATAGCGGATAGGATAGGATAGAGAATGGAATAGGATAGAGGATAGTATCGGATAGAGGATAGGATAGGGGATTGGATAGGATAGAGGATATTATAGGAAAGAGGATATGATATGCTAGAGGATACGATATTATAGAGGATATTATAGGATAGAGGATCGGATAGGATAGAGGATTGGATAGGATAGAGGATAGGATAGGATAGAGGATAGGATTGGGTAGAGGATAGGATAGGATAGTGGATAGGATAGGATAGAGTATGGAATAGGATAGAGGATAGGATAGGATAGAGGATAGGATAGGATAGAGGATAGGATAGGATAGAGGATAGGATAGGATAGAGGATAGGATAGGATAGAGGATAGGATAGGATATAGGATAGGATAGGATAGAGGATTGGATAGGATAGAGGATAGGATAGTGGATTGGATAGAGGATTGGATAGTATAAAGGATAGGAGAGGATAGAGGATAGGATAGTATTGAGGATAGGATAGGATAGCTGATAGGATAGGATATAGGATAGGATAGGATATAGGATAGGATAGGATAGAGGATAGGATAGATAGAGGATAGGATAGGATAGAGGATATGATAGGATAGAGGATAGGATAGGATAGAGGAGAGGATAGGATAGAGGATAGGATAGGATAGAGGATAGGATAGATAGAGGATAGGATAGGATAGAGGATAGGCTAGATAGAGGATAGGATAGGATAGAGGATATGATAGGATAGAGGATAGGATAGGATAGAGGATAGGATAGGATAGAGGATAGGACAGGATAGAGGGTAGGACAGGATAGAGGATAGGAGAGGATAGAGGATAGGATAGGATAGAGGATAGGGTAGGATGGAGGATAGGATAGGATAGAGGATAGGATAGGATAGAGGATAGGATAGGATAGAGGATTGGATAGGATAGAGGATAGGATAGGATAGAGGATAGGATAGGATAGAGGATAGGATATAGGATTGGGTAGGGTAGAGGATCGGATAGGATAGAGGATAGGATAGGATAGAGGATAGGAGAGGATAGAGGATAGGATAGGATTGAGGATAGGATAGGATAGCTGATAGGATAGGATAGAGGATAGGATAGGATAGAGGATAGGATAGGATAGAGGATAGGATAGATAGAGGATAGGATAGGATAGAGGATAGGCTAGATAGAGGATAGGATAGGATAGAGGATATGATAGGATAGAGGATAGGATAGGATAGAGGATAGGATAGGATAGAGGATAGGACAGGATAGAGGGTAGGACAGGATAGAGGATAGGATATAGGATTGGGTAGGGTAGAGGATCGGATAGGATAGAGGTTTGGATAGGATAGAGGATTGGATAGATGACTGGATAGTATAAAGGATAGGAGAGGATAGAGGATAGGATAGGATTGAGGATAGGATAGGATAGCTGATAGGATAGGATAGAGGATAGGATAGGATAGAGGATAGGATAGATAGAGGATAGGATAGATAGAGGATAGGATAGGATAGAGGATATGATAGGATAGAGGATAGGACAGGATAGAGGGTAGGACAGGATAGAGGATAGGATAGGATAGAGGATAGGATATAGGAATGGGTAGGGTAGAGGATCGGATAGGATAGAGGATAGGATAGGATAGAGGATAGGAGAGGATAGAGGATAGGATAGGATTGAGGATAGGATAGGATAGCTGATAGGATAGGATAGAGGATAGGATAGGATAGAGGATAGGATAGGATAGAGGATAGGATAGATAGAGGATAGGATAGGATAGAGGATAGGCTAGATAGAGGATAGGATAGGATAGAGGATATGATAGGATAGAGGATAGGATAGGATAGAGGATAGGATAGGATAGAGGATAGGACAGGATAGAGGGTAGGACAGGATAGAGGATAGGATAGGATAGAGGATAGGATAGGATAGAGGATAGGGTAGGATGGAGGATAGGATAGGATAGAGGATAGGATAGGATAGAGGATAGGATAGGATAGAGGATTGGATAGGATAGAGGATAGGATAGGATAGAGGATAGGATAGGATAGAGGATAGGATAGGATAGAGGATTGGATAGGATAGAGGATAGAATAGGATAGAGGATAGGATAGGATAGAGGATAGGATTGGATAGACGATAGGATAGGGGATAGGATAGGATAGGATAGGATAGAGAATAGGATAGGATAGAGGATAGGATAGGGGATTGGATAGGATAGAGGATAGGAGACGATGGAGGATAGGATAGGATAGAGGATAGGATAGAGGATAGGATAGGATAGAGGATAGGATAGGATAGAGAATAGGATAGGATAGAGGATAGGATAGGGGATTGGATAGGATAGAGGATAGGAGACGATGGAGGATAGGATAGGATAGAGGATAGGATAGAGGATAGGATAGAGGATAGGATAGGATAGAGGCTAGGATAGGATAGAGGATTGGATAGGATCGACCTTAGGATAGGATAGAGGATAGAGTAGGATAGAGGATAGGATAGAGTATAGGGTAGAGGATTGGATAGGATAGAGGATATTATAGGATAACGGATAGGATAGGATAGAGTATAGAATAGGATAGAGGATACAATCGGATGGGTAGGATAGAGGATAGGATAGGATAGAGGATAGGATAGGATAGAGGATAGGATAGGATAGAGGATAGGATAGATAGAGGATAGGATAGGATAGAGGATAGGCTAGATAGAGGATAGGATAGGATAGAGGATATGATAGGATAGAGGATAGGATAGGATAGAGGATAGGATAGGATAGAGGATAGGACAGGATAGAGGGTAGGACAGGATAGAGGATAGGATAGGATAGAGGATAGGATAGGATAGAGGATAGGGTAGGATGGAGGATAGGATAGGATAGAGGATAGGATAGGATAGAGGATAGGATAGGATAGAGGATTGGATAGGATAGAGGATAGGATAGGATAGAGGATAGGATAGGATAGAGGATAGGATAGGATAGAGGATTGGATAGGATAGAGGATAGAATAGGATAGAGGATAGGATAGGATAGAGGATAGGATTGGATAGACGATAGGATAGGGGATAGGATAGGATAGGATAGGATAGAGAATAGGATAGGATAGAGGATAGGATAGGGGATTGGATAGGATAGAGGATAGGAGACGATGGAGGATAGGATAGGATAGAGGATAGGATAGAGGATAGGATAGAGGATAGGATAGGATAGAGGATAGGATAGGATAGAGAATAGGATAGGATAGAGGATAGGATAGGGGATTGGATAGGATAGAGGATAGGAGACGATGGAGGATAGGATAGGATAGAGGATAGGATAGAGGATAGGATAGAGGATAGGATAGGATAGAGGCTAGGATAGGATAGAGGATTGGATAGGATCGACCTTAGGATAGGATAGAGGATAGAGTAGGATAGAGGATAGGATAGAGTATAGGGTAGAGGATTGGATAGGATAGAGGATATTATAGGATAACGGACAGGATAGGATAGAGTATAGAATAGGATAGAGGATACAATCGGATGGGTAGGATAGAGGATAGGATAGGATAGAGGATAGGATAGGATAGAGGATAGGATAGGATAGAGGATAGGATAGGATAGAGGATAGGACAGGATAGAGGGTAGGACAGGATAGAGGATAGGATAGGATAGAGGATAGGATAGGATAGAGGATAGGATAGGATAGAGGATAGGATAGGATAGAGGATAGGACAGGATAGAGGGTAGGACAGGATAGAGGATAGGATAGGATAGAGGATAGGATAGGATAGAGGATAGGATATAGGATTGGGTAGGGTAGAGGATCGGATAGGATAGAGGATAGGATAGGATAGAGGATAGGAGAGGATAGAGGATAGGATAGGATTGAGGATAGGATAGGATAGCTGATAGGATAGGATAGAGGATAGGATAGGATAGAGGATAGGATAGATAGAGGATAGGATAGGATAGAGGATAGGATAGATAGAGGATAGGATAGGATAGAGGATATGATAGGATAGAGGATAGGATAGGATAGAGGATAGGATAGGATAGAGGATAGGACAGGATAGAGGGTAGGACAGGATAGAGGATAGGATAGGATAGAGGATAGGAGACGATGGAGGATAGGATAGGATAGAGGATAGGATAGAGGATAGGATAGGATAGAGGATAGGATAGGATAGAGAATAGGATAGGATAGAGGATAGGATAGGGGATTGGATAGGATAGAGGATAGGAGACGATGGAGGATAGGATAGGATAGAGGATAGGATAGAGGATAGGATAGAGGATAGGATAGGATAGAGGCTAGGATAGTATAGAGGATTGGATAGGATCGACCTTAGGATAGGATAGAGGATAGAGTAGGATAGAGGATAGGATAGAGTATAGGGTAGAGGATTGGATAGGATAGAGGATATTATAGGATAACGGATAGGATAGGATAGAGTATAGAATAGGATAGAGGATACAATCGGATGGGTAGGATAGAGGATAGGATAGGATAGAGGATAGGATAGGATAGAGGATAGGATAGGATAGAGGATTGGATAGGATAGAGGATAGGATAGGGTAGAGGATAGGATAGGGTAGAGGATAGGATAGGATAGAGGATATGATAGGATAGAGGATAGGATAGGATAGAGGATAGGATAGGATAGAGGATAGGATAGGATAGAGGATAGGATAGGATAGAGGATAGGATAGGATAGAGGATAGGATAGGATAGAGGATAGGATAGGATAGAGGATTGGATAGGATAGAGGATAGGATAGTGGATTGGATAGAGGATTGGATAGTATAAAGGATAGGAGAGGATAGAGGATAGGATAGGATTGAGGATAGGATTGGATACAGGATCGGATAGGATATATGATATTATAGGTTGGACCGTACGATATTATAGAGGATAGGATAGGATAAACGATAGAATAGGGGATTGGATAGGATACAGAATAGGATAGGATAGACGATAGGATAGGATAGAGGATAGGATAGGATTGGAGATAGGATAGGGTAGATGATAGGATAGGATAGAGGATAGGATAGAGGATTGGATAGGATAGAGGATAGGATAGAGGATTGGATAGGATTGAGGATATTATGGGATAGAGGATAGGATAGGATAGGATAGGATAGAGGATAGGATAGGATAGAGGATAGGATAAGATAGAGGATAGGATAGGATAGAGGATAGGATAGGATAACGAATAGGATAGGATAGAGGATATGATAGCATAGAGGATAGGATAGGATAGAGGATAGGATAGGATAACGAATAGGATAGGATAGAGGATATGATAGCATAGAGGATAGGATAGGATAGAGGATAGGATAGGATATATGATATTATAGGATGGAGGATACGATATTATAGAGGATAGTATACGATAGAGGATAGGATAGATTAGAGGATAGGATAGGATTGAGGATATGATAGGATACAGAATAGGATAGGATAGAGGATAGGATAGGATAGAGGATCGGATAGGATTGGAGATAGGTAAGGATAGATGATAGGATAGAGGATTGGGTAGGATAGAGGATACGATACGATAGAGGATAGGATAGGATAGAGGGTAGGATAGAGAATTGGATGGGATAGAGGATTCGATACGATAGAGGATAGGATAGGATAGAGGATGGGATAGGACAGAGGATAGGATAGGATAGAGGATAGGATAGGATAGAGGATAGGATAGGATAGAGGATAGGATAGGATTGAGCACAGGATAGGATAGATGATAGGATAGGATAGAGAATAGAATAGGATAGAGGATATGATAGGATTGCGGATAGGATAGGATAGATGATAGGATAGAGGATTTGATAGAATAGAGGATACGATACGATAGAGGATAGGATAGTGTAGAGTGTAGGATAGAGGATAGGATATGATAGAGGATAAGATAGGATAGAGGATAGGATAGGATGGAGGATAGGATAGATAGAGGATAGGATAGGATAGAGGATAGGCTAGATAGAGGATAGGATAGGATAGAGGATATGATAGGATAGAGGATAGGATAGGATAGAGGATAGGATAGGATAGAGGATAGGACAGGATAGAGGGTAGGACAGGATAGAGGATAGGATAGGATAGAGGATAGGATAGGATAGAGGATAGGGTAGGATGGAGGATAGGATAGGATAGAGGATAGGATAGGATAGAGGATAGGATAGGATAGAGGATTGGATAGGATAGAGGATAGGATAGGATAGAGGATAGGATAGGATAGAGGATAGGATAGGATAGAGGATTGGATAGGATAGAGGATAGAATAGGATAGAGGATAGGATAGGATAGAGGATAGGATTGGATAGACGATAGGATAGGGGATAGGATAGGATAGGATAGGATAGAGAATAGGATAGGATAGAGGATAGGATAGGGGATTGGATAGGATAGAGGATAGGAGACGATGGAGGATAGGATAGGATAGAGGATAGGATAGAGGATAGGATAGGATAGAGGATAGGATAGGATAGAGAATAGGATAGGATAGAGGATAGGATAGGGGATTGGATAGGATAGAGGATAGGAGACGATGGAGGATAGGATAGGATAGAGGATAGGATAGAGGATAGGATAGAGGATAGGATAGGATAGAGGCTAGGATAGGATAGAGGATTGGATAGGATCGACCTTAGGATAGGATAGAGGATAGAGTAGGATAGAGGATAGGATAGAGTATAGGGTAGAGGATTGGATAGGATAGAGGATATTATAGGATAACGGACAGGATAGGATAGAGTATAGAATAGGATAGAGGATACAATCGGATGGGTAGGATAGAGGATAGGATAGGATAGAGGATAGGATAGGATAGAGGATAGGATAGGATAGAGGATAGGATAGGATAGAGGATAGGACAGGATAGAGGGTAGGACAGGATAGAGGATAGGATAGGATAGAGGATAGGATAGGATAGAGGATAGGATAGGATAGAGGATAGGATAGGATAGAGGATAGGACAGGATAGAGGGTAGGACAGGATAGAGGATAGGATAGGATAGAGGATAGGATAGGATAGAGGATAGGATATAGGATTGGGTAGGGTAGAGGATCGGATAGGATAGAGGATAGGATAGGATAGAGGATAGGAGAGGATAGAGGATAGGATAGGATTGAGGATAGGATAGGATAGCTGATAGGATTGGATAGAGGATAGGATAGGATAGAGGATAGGATAGGATAGAGGATAGGATAGGATAGAGGATAGGACAGGATAGAGGGTAGGACAGGATAGAGGATAGGATAGGATAGAGGATAGGAGACGATGGAGGATAGGATAGGATAGAGGATAGGATAGAGGATAGGATAGAGGATAGGATAGGATAGAGGATAGGATAGGATAGAGAATAGGATAGGATAGAGGATAGGATAGGGGATTGGATAGGATAGAGGATAGGAGACGATGGAGGATAGGATAGGATAGAGGATAGGATAGAGGATAGGATAGAGGATAGGATAGGATAGAGGCTAGGATAGTATAGAGGATTGGATAGGATAGAGGATTGGATAGGATAGAGGATAGGATAGTGGATTGGATAGAGGATTGGATAGTATAAAGGATAGGAGAGGATAGCGGATAGGATAGGATTGAGGATAGGATTGGATACAGGATCGGATAGGATATATGATATTATAGGTTGGACCGTACGATATTATAGAGGATAGGATAGGATAAACGATAGAATAGGGGATTGGATAGGATACAGAATAGGATAGGATAGACGATAGGATAGGATAGAGGATAGGATAGGATTGGAGATAGGATAGGGTAGATGATAGGATAGGATAGAGGATAGGATAGAGGATTGGATAGGATAGAGGATAGGATAGAGGATTGGATAGGATTGAGGATATTATGGGATAGAGGATAGGATAGGATAGGATAGGATAGAGGATAGGATAGGATAGAGGATAGGATAAGATAGAGGATAGGATAGGATAGAGGATAGGATAGGATAACGAATAGGATAGGATAGAGGATATGATAGCATAGAGGATAGGATAGGATAGAGGATAGGATAGGATAACGAATAGGATAGGATAGAGGATATGATAGCATAGAGGATAGGATAGGATAGAGGATAGGATAGGATATATGATATTATAGGATGGAGGATACGATATTATAGAGGATAGTATACGATAGAGGATAGGATAGATTAGAGGATAGGATAGGATTGAGGATATGATAGGATACAGAATAGGATAGGATAGAGGATAGGATAGGATAGAGGATCGGATAGGATTGGAGATAGGTAAGGATAGATGATAGGATAGAGGATTGGGTAGGATAGAGGATACGATACGATAGAGGATAGGATAGGATAGAGGGTAGGATAGAGAATTGGATGGGATAGAGGATACGATACGATAGAGGATAGGATAGGATAGAGGATGGGATAGGACAGAGGATAGGATAGGATAGAGGATAGGATAGGATAGAGGATAGGATAGGATAGAGGATAGGATAGGATTGAGCACAGGATAGGATAGATGATAGGATAGGATAGAGAATAGAATAGGATAGAGGATATGATAGGATTGCGGATAGGATAGGATAGATGATAGGATAGAGGATTTGATAGAATAGAGGATACGATACGATAGAGGATAGGATAGTGTAGAGTGTAGGATAGAGGATAGGATATGATAGAGGATAAGATAGGATAGAGGATAGGATAGGATGGAGGATAGGATAGGATAGAGGACAGGATAGGATAGAGGATAGGATAGTATAGAGAATAGAATAGGATAGAGGATAGGATAGGATTGGAGATAGGATAGGGTAGATGATAGGATAGGATAGAGGATAGGATAGAGGATTGGATAGGATAGAGGATAGGATAGAGGATTGGATAGGATTGAGGATATTATGGGATAGAGGATAGGATAGGATAGGATAGGATAGAGGATAGGATAGGATAGAGGATAGGATAAGATAGAGGATAGGATAGGATAGAGGATAGGATAGGATAACGAATAGGATAGGATAGAGGATATGATAGCATAGAGGATAGGATAGGATAGAGGATAGGATAGGATAACGAATAGGATAGGATAGAGGATATGATAGCATAGAGGATAGGATAGGATAGAGGATAGGATAGGATATATGATATTATAGGATGGAGGATACGATATTATAGAGGATAGTATACGATAGAGGATAGGATAGATTAGAGGATAGGATAGGATTGAGGATATGATAGGATACAGAATAGGATAGGATAGAGGATAGGATAGGATAGAGGATCGGATAGGATTGGAGATAGGTAAGGATAGATGATAGGATAGAGGATTGGGTAGGATAGAGGATACGATACGATAGAGGATAGGATAGGATAGAGGGTAGGATAGAGAATTGGATGGGATAGAGGATACGATACGATAGAGGATAGGATAGGATAGAGGATGGGATAGGACAGAGGATAGGATAGGATAGAGGATAGGATAGGATTGAGCACAGGATAGGATAGATGATAGGATAGGATAGAGAATAGAATAGGATAGAGGATATGATAGGATTGCGGATAGGATAGGATAGATGATAGGATAGAGGATTTGATAGAATAGAGGATACGATACGATAGAGGATAGGATAGTGTAGAGTGTAGGATAGAGGATAGGATAGGATAGAGGATAAGATAGGATAGAGGATAGGATAGGATAGAGGATAGGATAGGATTGGAGATAGGATAGGATTGGAGATAGGATAGGGTAGATGATAGGATAGGATAGAGGATAGGATAGAGGATTGGATAGGATAGAGGATAGGATAGAGGATTGGATAGGATTGAGGATATTATGGGATAGAGGATAGGATAGGATAGGATAGGATAGAGGATAGGATAGGATAGAGGATAGGATAAGATAGAGGATAGGATAGGATAGAGGATAGGATAGGATAACGAATAGGATAGGATAGAGGATATGATAGCATAGAGGATAGGATAGGATAGAGGATAGGATAGGATAACGAATAGGATAGGATAGAGGATATGATAGCATAGAGGATAGGATAGGATAGAGAATAGGATAGGATATATGATATTATAGGATGGAGGATACGATATTATAGAGGATAGTATACGATAGAGGATAGGACAGGATAGAGGATAGGATAGGATAGAGGACAGGATAGGATAGAGGATAGGATAGTATAGAGAATAGAATAGGATAGAGGATAGGATAGGATTGAGGATAGGATAGGATAGATGAAAGGGTAGAGGATTGGGTAGGATAGAGGATACGATACGATGGAGGATAGGATAGGATAGAGGGTAGGATAGAGAATTGGATGGGATAGAGGATACGATACGATAGAGGATAGGATAGGATAGAGGATGGGATAGGACAGAGGATAGGATAGGATAGAGGATAGGATAGGATAGAGGATAGGATAGGATAGAGGATAGGATAGGATTGAGCACAGGATAGGATAGATGATAGGATAGGATAGAGAATAGAATAGGATAGAGGATATGATAGGATTGCGGATAGGATAGGATAGATGATAGGATAGAGGATTTGATAGAATAGAGGATACGATACGATAGAGGATAGGATAGTGTAGAGTGTAGGATAGAGGATAGGATAGGATAGAGGATAAGATAGGATAGAGGATTGGATAGGATTGAGGATATTATGGGATAGAGGATAGGATAGGATAGGATAGGATAGAGGATAGGATAGGATAGAGGATAGGATAAGATAGAGGATAGGATAGGATAGAGGATAGGATAGGATAACGAATAGGATAGGATAGAGGATATGATAGCATAGAGGATAGGATAGGATAGAGGATAGTATAGGATAACGAATAGGATAGGATAGAGGATATGATAGCATAGAGGATAGGATAGGATAGAGAATAGGATAGGATATATGATATTATAGGATGGAGGATACGATATTATAGAGGATAGTATACGATAGAGGATAGGACAGGATAGAGGATAGGATAGGATAGAGGACAGGATAGGATAGAGGATAGGATAGTATAGAGAATAGAATAGGATAGAGGATAGGATAGGATTGAGGATAGGATAGGATAGAGGATATGATAGGATAGAGGAGAGGATATGATAGAGGATAGGATAGGATAGAGGATAGGATAGGATAGAGGATAGGATAGGGTTGAGGGTAGGATTGGATACAGGATAGAATAGGATAGAGGATAGGATAGAGGATAGGATAGAGGATAGGATAGATTATAGGATAGGGTAGAGGATAGGATAACATAGAGGATAGGATAGGGTAGAGGATAGGATAAGATAGAGGATAGGATAGAATAGAGTACAGGATAGTATAGAGGATAAGATAGGATAGAAGATAGGATAGGATAGAGGATAGGATAGGATGGAGGATAGGATAGGATAGGGGACAGGATAGAGGATAGGATAGGATTGAGGATAGGATTGGATACAGGATAGAATAGGATAGAGGATAGGATAGAGGATAGGATAGATTATAGGATAGGGTAGAGGATAGGATAGAATAGAGGATAGGATAGAGGATTGGATAGGATTCAGGATATTATGGGATAGAGGATAGGATAGGATAGAGGATAAGATAGGATACAGGATAGGATAGGATAGAGGATAGGATAGAATAGAGGATAGGATAGAGGATTGGATAGGATTCAGGATATTATGGGATAGAGGATAGGATAGGATAGAGGATAAGATAGGATAGAGGATAGGATAGGATAGAGGATAGGATAGGATTGATTATAGGATAGGATAGAGGATAGTATAGAAAATATTACAGGAGAGAGGATATTATAGGATAGAGGATAGGATAGGATTGAGGATAGGATTGGATACAGGATAGGATAGGATAGAGGATAGGATAGAGGATAGGATAGAGGATTGGATAGGATAGAGGATACGATACGATAGGGGATAGGATAGGATAGGGGATAGGATAGGATTGACGATAGGATAGGATAGAGGATAGGATAGGATTGAGGATAGGATAGGATTGATTATAGGATAGGATAGAGGATAGTATAGAAGATATTACAGGAGAGAGGATATTATAGGATAGAGGATAGGATAGGATTGAGGATAGGATTGGATACAGGATAGGATAGGATAGAGGATACGATACGATAGGGGATAGGATAGGATAGGGGATAGGATAGGATTGACGATAGGATAGGATAGAGGATAGGATAGGATTGAGGATAGGATAGGATTGAGGATAGGATAGGATAGAGAATAGGATTGGATAGAGGATAGGATAGAGGATTGGATAGGATAGAGGATACGATACGATAGAGGGTAGGATAGGATAGAGGATAGGATAGGACAGAGGATAGGATAGGATAGAGGATAGGATAGGATAGAGGATTGGATAGGATTCAGGATATTATGGGATAGAGGATAGGATAGGATAGGATAGGATAGAGGATAGGATAGGATAGGGAATAGGATAGGATACAGGATAGGATAGGATAGAGGATAGGATAGGACAGAGGATAGGATAGGATAGAGGATAGGATAGGATAGAGGATTGGATAGGATTCAGGATATTATGGGATAGAGGATAGGATGGGATAGGATAGAGGATAGGATAGGATAGAGGATAAGTTACGATTGAGGATAGGATAGGATAGAGGATAGGATAGGATTGAGGATAGGATAGGATAGAGGATAGGATTGAGGATTGGATAGGATTGAGGATATTATGGGATAGAGGATAGGATAGGATAGGATAGGATAGAGGATAGGATAGGATAGGGAATAGGATAGGATACAGGATAGGATAGGAGAGAGGATAGGATAGGGTAGAGGATAGGTTAAGATAGAGGATAGGATATGGTAGAGGATAGGATAAGATAGAGGATAGGATACATTAGAGTACAGGATAGTATTGAGGATAAGATAGGATAGAGGATAGGATAGGATTGAGGATAGGATAGGATAGATGATAGGATAGAGGATTTAATAGGATAGAGGATACGATACGATAGAGGATAAGATAGGATAGAGGATAGGATAGGATGGAGGATAGGATAGGATTGAGGAAAGGATAGGATAGAGGATAGGATAGGATAGAGGATAGGATAGGATAGAGGATAGGATACGATAGAGGATTGGATAGGATTCAGGATATTATGGGATAGAGGATAGGATAGGATAGGATAGGATAGAGGATAGGATAGGATAGGGAATAGGATAGGATACAGGATAGGATAGGATAGAGGATAGGATAGGACAGAGGATAGGATAGGATAGAGAATAGAATAGGATAGAGGATATGATAGGATTGCGGATAGGATAGGATAGATGATAGGATAGGGTAGAGGATAGGATAAGATAGAGGATAGGATAGGGTAGAGGATAGGATAAGATAGAGGATAGGATAGATAATTGGATAGGATAGAGGATAGGATAGAGCATTGGATAGGATTGAGGATATTATGGGATAGAGGATAGGATAGGATAGGAAAGGATAGAGGATAGGATAGGATAGAGGATAGGATAGGATAGAGGATAGGATAGGATAGAGGATAGGATACGATATTATACAGGATACGATTTTATAGACGATATTATAGGATAGAGCACCGGATTGGACATGGGATACGATATTATAGAGGATACGATATTATAGAGGATAGGATAGAATAGAGAATATGATAGGATAGAGGATAGGATAGGATAGAGGATAGGATAGGATTGGGGATAGGATAGGATAGATGATAGGATAGGATAGAGGATAGGATAGGATAGAGGATAAGATAGGATAGAGGATATGATATAATAGAGGATAGGACAGGATTGAGGATAGGATAGGATAGAGGATAGGATAGGATAGACGATAGAATAGGGGATTGGATAGGATAGAGGTTTGGATAGGATACAGGATAGGATAGGATAGAGGATAGGATATAATTGACTATATGATAGGATACAGAATAGGATAGGATAGAGGATAGGGTAGGATAGAGGATAGGATAGAGGATTGGATAGGATAGACTATAGGAAAGAGGATTGGATAGGATTGAGGATATTATGGGATAGAGGATAGGATAGGATAGGATAGAATAGATGATAGGATAGGATAGAGGATAGGATAGAGGATTGGATAGGATAGAGGATAGGATAGAGGATTGGATAGGATTGAGGATATTATGGGATAGAGGATAGGATAGGATAGGATAGGATAGGATAGAGGATAGGATAGGATAGAGGATGGGATAGGATAGAGGATAGGATAGGACAGAGCATAGGATAGGATAGAGGATAGGATAGGATAGAGGATTGGATAGGATTCAGGATATTATGGGATAGAGGATAGGATAGGATAGGATAGGATAGAGGATAGGATAGGATAGGGAATAGGATAGGATACAGGATAGGATAGGATAGAGGATAGGATAGGACAGAGGATAGGATAGGATAGAGAATAGGATAGGATTGAGGATAGGATAGGATAGAGGATAGGATTGAGGATTGGATAGGATTGAGGATATTATGGGATAGAGGATAGGATAGGATAGGATAGGATAGAGGATAGGATAGGATAGGGAATAGGATAGGATACAGGATAGGATAGGAGAGAGGATAGGATAGGGTAGAGGATAGGTTAAGATAGAGGATAGGATATGGTAGAGGATAGGATAAGATAGAGGATAGGATACATTAGAGTACAGGATAGTATTGAGGATAAGATAGGATAGAGGATAGGATAGGATTGAGGATAGGATAGGATAGAGGATAGGATAGAGGATTTGATAGGATAGAGGATACGATACGATAGAGGATAGGATAGGATAGAGGGTAGGATAGGACAGAGGATAGGATAGAGGATTGGATAGGATAGAGGAGAGGATATGATAGAGGATAGGATAGGATAGAGGATAGGATAGGATAGAGGATAGGATAGGATTGAGGATAGGATTGGATACAGGATAGAATAGGATAGAGGATAGGATAGAGGATAGGATAGAGGATAGGATAGATTATAGGATAGGGTAGAGGATAGGATAACATAGAGGATAGGATAGGGTAGAGGATAGGATAAGATAGAGGATAGGATAGAATAGAGTAGAGGATAGTATGGAGGATAAGATAGGATAGAAGATAGGATAGGATAGAGGATAGGATAGGATGGAGGATAGGATAGGATAGGGGACAGGATAGAGGATAGGATAGGATTGAGGATAGGATTGGATACAGGATAGAATAGGATAGAGGATAGGATAGAGGATAGGATAGATTATAGGATAGGGTAGAGGATAGGATAGAATAGAGGATAGGATAGAGGATTGGATAGGATTCAGGATATTATGGGATAGAGGATAGGATAGGATAGAGGATAAGGTAGGATAGAGGATAGGATAGGATAGGATAGAGGATAGGATAGAATAGAGGATAGGATAGAGGATTGGATAGGATTCAGGATATAATGGGATAGAGGATAGGATAGGATAGAGGATAAGATAGGATAGAGGATAGGATAGGATAGAGGATAGGATAGGATTGATTATAGGATAGGATAGAGGATAGTATAGAAGATATTACAGGAGAGAGGATATTATAGGATAGAGGATAGGATAGGATTGAGGATAGGATTGGATACAGGATAGGATAGGATAGAGGATAGGATAGAGGATAGGATAGAGGATTGGATATAATAGAGGATACGATACGATAGAGGATAGGATAGGATAGGGGATAGGATAGGATTGACGATAGGATAGGATAGAGGATAGGATAGGATTGAGGATAGGATAGGATTGAGGATAGGATAGGATAGAGAATAGGATTGGATAGAGGATAGGATAGAGGATTGGATAGGATAGAGGATACGATACGATAGAGGGTAGGATAGGATAGAGAATAGGATAGGACAGAGGATAGGATAGGATAGAGGATAGGGTAGGATAGAGGATTGGATAGGATTCAGGATATTATGGGATAGAGGATAGGATAGGATAGGATAGGATAGAGGATAGGATAGGATAGGGAATAGGATAGGATACAGGATAGGATAGGATAGAGGATAGGATAGGACAGAGGATAGAATAGGATAGAGGATAGGATAGAGGATAGGATAGAGGATATTATAGGATAGAGGAGATGATATGCTAGAGGATACGATATTGTAGAGGGTAGGATAGGACAGAGGATCGGATATGATGGAGGATTGGATAGGATAGAGGATAGGATAGGATAGAGGATATTATAGGAATGAGCATATGATATGCTAGAGGATACGATATTGTAGAGGGTAGGATAGGACAGAGGATCGGATATGATAGAGGATTGGATAGGATAGAGGATAGGATAGGATAGAGGATATTATAGGAATGAGCATATGATATGCTAGAGGATACGATATTATAGAGGATAGGATAGGATAGAGGATCGGATAGGATAGAGGATTGGATAGGATAGAGGATAGGATAGGATAGAGGATAGGATAGGATAGAGGATAGGATAGGATAGCGGATAGGATAGGATAGAGAATGGAATAGGATAGAGGATAGTATCGGATAGAGGATAGGATAGGGGATTGGATAGGATAGAGGATATTATAGGAAAGAGGATATGATATGCTAGAGGATACGATATTATAGAGGATATTATAGGATAGAGGATCGGATAGGATAGAGGATTGGATAGGATAGGATAGAGGATAGGATTGGGTAGAGGATAGGATAGGATAGTGGATAGGATAGGATAGAGTATGGAATAGGATAGAGGATAGGATAGGATAGAGGATAGGATAGGGTAGAGGATAGGATAGGATAGAGGATAGGATAGGATAGAGGATAGGATAGAGGATTTGATAGGATAGAGGATACGATACGATAGAGGATAGGATAGGATAGAGGGTAGGATAGGACAGAGGATAGGATAGAGGATTGGATAGGATAGAGGAGAGGATATGATAGAGGATAGGATAGGATAGAGGATAGGATAGGATAGAGGATAGGATAGGATTGAGGATAGGATTGGATACAGGATAGAATAGGATAGAGGATAGGATAGAGGATAGGATAGAGGATAGGATAGATTATAGGATAGGGTAGAGGATAGGATAACATAGAGGATAGGATAGGGTAGAGGATAGGATAAGATAGAGGATAGGATAGAATAGAGTAGAGGATAGTATGGAGGATAAGATAGGATAGAAGATAGGATAGGATAGAGGATAGGATAGGATGGAGGATAGGATAGGATAGGGGACAGGATAGAGGATAGGATAGGATTGAGGATAGGATTGGATACAGGATAGAATAGGATAGAGGATAGGATAGAGGATAGGATAGATTATAGGATAGGGTAGAGGATAGGATAGAATAGAGGATAGGATAGAGGATTGGATAGGATTCAGGATATTATGGGATAGAGGATAGGATAGGATAGAGGATAAGGTAGGATAGAGGATAGGATAGGATAGGATAGAGGATAGGATAGAATAGAGGATAGGATAGAGGATTGGATAGGATTCAGGATATTATGGGATAGAGGATAGGATAGGATAGAGGATAAGATAGGATAGAGGATAGGATAGGATAGAGTATAGGATAGGATTGATTATAGGATAGGATAGAGGATAGTATAGAAGATATTACAGGAGAGAGGATATTATAGGATAGAGGATAGGATAGGATTGAGGATAGGATTGGATACAGGATAGAATAGGATAGAGGATAGGATAGAGGATAGGATAGATTATAGGATAGGGTAGAGGATAGGATAGAATAGAGGATAGGATAGAGGATTGGATAGGATTCAGGATATTATGGGATAGAGGATAGGATAGGATAGAGGATAAGGTAGGATAGAGGATAGGATAGGATAGGATAGAGGATAGGATAGAATAGAGGATAGGATAGAGGATTGGATAGGATTCAGGATATTATGGGATAGAGGATAGGATAGGATAGAGGATAAGATAGGATAGAGGATAGGATAGGATAGAGGATAGGATAGGATTGATTATAGGATAGGATAGAGGATAGTATAGAAGATATTACAGGAGAGAGGATATTATAGGATAGAGGATAGGATAGGATTGAGGATAGGATTGGATACAGGATAGGATAGGATAGAGGATAGGATAGAGGATAGGATAGAGGATTGGATAGGATAGAGGATACGATACGATAGAGGATAGGATAGGATAGGGGATAGGATAGGATTGACGATAGGATAGGATAGAGGATAGGATAGGATTGAGGATAGGATAGGATTGAGGATAGGATAGGATAGAGAATAGGATTGGATAGAGGATAGGATAGAGGATTGGATAGGATAGAGGATACGATACGATAGAGGGTAGGATAGGATAGAGAATAGGATAGGACAGAGGATAGGATAGGATAGAGGATAGGATAGGATAGAGGATTGGATAGGATTCAGGATATTATGGGATAGAGGATAGGATAGGATAGAGGATAGGATAGGATAGGGAATAGGATAGGATACAGGATAGGATAGGATAGAGGATAGGATAGGACAGAGGATAGAATAGGATAGAGGATAGGATAGAGGATAGGATAGAGGATATTATAGGATAGAGGAGATGATATGCTAGAGGATACGATATTGTAGAGGGTAGGATAGGACAGAGGATCGGATATGATAGAGGATTGGATAGGATAGAGGATAGGATAGGATAGAGGATATTATAGGAATGAGCATATGATATGCTAGAGGATACGATATTGTAGAGGGTAGGATAGGACAGAGGATCGGATATGATAGAGGATTGGATAGGATAGAGGATAGGATAGGATAGAGGATATTATAGGAATGAGCATATGATATGCTAGAGGATACGATATTATAGAGGATAGGATAGGATAGAGGATCGGATAGGATAGAGGATTGGATAGGATAGAGGATAGGATAGGATAGAGGATAGGATAGGATAGAGGATAGGATAGGATAGCGGATAGGATAGGATAGAGAATGGAATAGGATAGAGGATAGTATCGGATAGAGGATAGGATAGGGGATTGGATAGGATAGAGGATATTATAGGAAAGAGGATATGATATGCTAGAGGATACGATATTATAGAGGATATTATAGGATAGAGGATCGGGTAGGATAGAGGATTGGATAGGATAGAGGATAGGATAGGATAGAGGATAGGATTGGGTAGAGGATAGGATAGGATAGTGGATAGGATAGGATAGAGTATGGAATAGGATAGAGGATAGGATAGGATAGAGGATAGGATAGGATAGAGGATAGGATAGGATAGAGGATAGGATAGGATAGAGGATAGGATAGGATATAGGATAGGATAGGATAGAGGATTGGATAGGATAGAGGATAGGATAGTGGATTGGATAGAGGATTGGATAGTATAAAGGATAGGAGAGGATAGAGGATAGCATAGTATTGAGGATAGGATAGGATAGCTGATAGGATAGGATATAGGATAGGATAGGATAGAGGATAGGATAGATAGAGGATAGGATAGGATAGAGGATATGATAGGATAGAGGATAGGATAGGATAGAGGAGAGGATAGGATAGAGGATAGGACAGGATAGAGGGTAGGACAGGATAGAGGATAGGATAGGATAGAGGATAGGATAGGATAGAGGATAGGATATAGGATTGGGTAGGGTAGAGGATAGGATAGGATAGAGGATAGGATAGGATAGAGGATAGGATAGGATAGAGGATAGGATAGGATAGAGGATTGGATAGGATAGACGATAGGATAGGATAGAGGATAGAATAGGATAGAGGATAGGATAGAGGATAGGATAGAGGATATTATAGGATAGAGGAGATGATATGCTAGAGGATACGATATTGTAGAGGGTAGGATAGGACAGAGGATCGGATATGATAGAGGATTGGATAGGATAGAGGATAGGATAGGATAGAGGATATTATAGGAATGAGCATATGATATGCTAGAGGATACGATATTATAGAGGATAGGATAGGATAGAGGATCGGATAGAATAGAGGATTGGATAGGATAGAGGATAGGATAGGATAGAGGATAGGATAGGATAGAGGATAGGATAGGATAGCGGATAGGATAGGATAGAGAATGGAATAGGATAGAGGATAGTATCGGATAGAGGATAGGATAGGACAGAGGATAGGATAGGATAGAGGATAGGATAGGATAGAGGATACGATACGATAGAGGGTAGGATAGGATAGAGAATAGGATAGGACAGAGGATAGGATAGGATAGAGGATAGGGTAGGATAGAGGATTGGATAGGATTCAGGATATTATGGGATAGAGGATAGGATAGGATAGGATAGGATAGAGGATAGGATAGGATAGGGAATAGGATAGGATACAGGATAGGATAGGATAGAGGATAGGATAGGACAGAGGATAGAATAGGATAGAGGATAGGATAGAGGATAGGATAGAGGATATTATAGGATAGAGGAGATGATATGCTAGAGGATACGATATTGTAGAGGGTAGGATAGGACAGAGGATCGGATATGATGGAGGATTGGATAGGATAGAGGATAGGATAGGATAGAGGATATTATAGGAATGAGCATATGATATGCTAGAGGATACGATATTGTAGAGGGTAGGATAGGACAGAGGATCGGATATGATAGAGGATGGGATAGGATAGAGGATAGGATAGGACAGAGCATAGGATAGGATAGAGGATAGGATAGGATAGAGGATTGGATAGGATTCAGGATATTATGGGATAGAGGATAGGATAGGATAGGATAGGATAGAGGATAGGATAGGATAGGGAATAGGATAGGATACAGGATAGGATAGGATAGAGGATAGGATAGGACAGAGGATAGGATAGGATAGAGGATAGGATAGGATTGAGGATAGGATAGGATAGAGGATAGGATTGAGGATTGGATAGGATTGAGGATATTATGGGATAGAGGATAGGATAGGATAGGATAGGATAGAGGATAGGATAGGATAGGGAATAGGATATGATACAGGATAGGATAGGAGAGAGGATAGGATAGGGTAGAGGATAGGTTAAGATAGAGGATAGGATATGGTAGAGGATAGGATAAGATAGAGGATAGGATACATTAGAGTACAGGATAGTATTGAGGATAAGATAGGATAGAGGATAGGATAGGATTGAGGATAGGATAGGATAGAGGATAGGATAGAGGATTTGATAGGATAGAGGATACGATACGATAGAGGATAGGATAGGATAGAGGGTAGGATAGGACAGAGGATAGGATAGAGGATTGGATAGGATAGAGGAGAGGATATGATAGAGGATAGGATAGGATAGAGGATAGGATAGGACAGAGGATAGGATAGGATTGAGGATAGGATTGGATACAGGATAGAATAGGATAGAGGATAGGATAGAGGATAGGATAGAGGATAGGATAGATTATAGGATAGGGTAGAGGATAGGATAACATAGAGGATAGGATAGGGTAGAGGATAGGATAAGATAGAGGATAGGATAGAATAGAGTAGAGGATAGTATGGAGGATAAGATAGGATAGAAGATAGGATAGGATAGAGGATAGGATAGGATGGAGGATAGGATAGGATAGGGGACAGGATAGAGGATAGGATAGGATTGAGGATAGGATTGGATACAGGATAGAATAGGATAGAGGATAGGATAGAGGATAGGATAGATTATAGGATAGGGTAGAGGATAGGATAGAATAGAGGATAGGATAGAGGATTGGATAGGATTCAGGATATTATGGGATAGAGGATAGGATAGGATAGAGGATAAGGTAGGATAGAGGATAGGATAGGATAGGATAGAGGATAGGATAGGATAGAGGATAGGATAGAGGATACGATACGATAGAGCATAGGATAGGATAGGGGATAGGATAGGATTGACGATAGGATAGGATAGAGGATAGGATAGGATTGAGGATAGGATAGGATTGAGGATAGGATAGGATAGAGAATAGGATTGGATAGAGGATAGGATAGAGGATTGGATAGGATAGAGGATACGATACGATAGAGGGTAGGATAGGATAGAGAATAGGATAGGACAGAGGATAGGATAGGATAGAGGATAGGATAGGATAGAGGATTGGATAGGATTCAGGATATTATGGGATAGAGGATAGGATAGGATAGGATAGGATAGAGGATAGGATAGGATAGGGAATAGGATAGGATACAGGATAGGATAGGATAGAGGATAGGATAGGACAGAGGATAGAATAGGATAGAGGATAGGATAGAGGATAGGATAGAGGATATTATAGGATAGAGGAGATGATATGCTAGAGGATACGATATTGTAGAGGGTAGGATAGGACAGAGGATCGGATATGATAGAGGATTGGATAGGATAGAGGATAGGATAGGATAGAGGATATTATAGGAATGAGCATATGATATGCTAGAGGATACGATATTGTAGAGGGTAGGATAGGACAGAGGATCGGATATGATAGAGGATTGGATAGGATAGAGGATAGGATAGGATAGAGGATATTATAGGAATGAGCATATGATATGCTAGAGGATACGATATTATAGAGGATAGGATAGGATAGAGGATCGGATAGGATAGAGGATTGGATAGGATAGAGGATAGGATAGGATAGAGGATAGGATAGGATAGAGGATAGGATAGGATAGCGGATAGGATAGGATAGAGAATGGAATAGGATAGAGGATAGTATCGGATAGAGGATAGGATAGGGGATTGGATAGGATAGAGGATATTATAGGAAAGAGGATATGATATGCTAGAGGATACGATATTATAGAGGATATTATAGGATAGAGGATCGGATAGGATAGAGGATTGGATAGGATAGAGGATAGGATAGGATAGAGGATAGGATTGGGTAGAGGATAGGATAGGATAGAGGATAGGATAGGATAGAGGATAGGATAGGATAGAGGATAGGATAGGATAGAGGATAGGATAGGATATAGGATAGGATAGGATAGAGGATTGGATAGGATAGAGGATAGGATAGTGGATTGGATAGAGGATTGGATAGTATAAAGGATAGGAGAGGATAGAGGATAGCATAGTATTGAGGATAGGATAGGATAGCTGATAGGATAGGATATAGGATAGGATAGGATAGAGGATAGGATAGATAGAGGATAGGATAGGATAGAGGATATGATAGGATAGAGGATAGGATAGGATAGAGGAGAGGATAGGATAGAGGATAGGACAGGATAGAGGGTAGGACAGGATAGAGGATAGGATAGGATAGAGGATAGGATAGGATAGAGGATAGGATATAGGATTGGGTAGGGTAGAGGATAGGATAGGATAGAGGATAGGATAGGATAGAGGATAGGATAGGATAGAGGATAGGATAGGATAGAGGATTGGATAGGATAGACGATAGGATAGGATAGAGGATAGAATAGGATAGAGGATAGGATAGAGGATAGGATAGAGGATATTATAGGATAGAGGAGATGATATGCTAGAGGATACGATATTGTAGAGGGTAGGATAGGACAGAGGATCGGATATGATAGAGGATTGGATAGGATAGAGGATAGGATAGGATAGAGGATATTATAGGAATGAGCATATGATATGCTAGAGGATACGATATTATAGAGGATAGGATAGGATAGAGGATCGGATAGAATAGAGGATTGGATAGGATAGAGGATAGGATAGGATAGAGGATAGGATAGGATAGAGGATAGGATAGGATAGCGGATAGGATAGGATAGAGAATGGAATAGGATAGAGGATAGTATCGGATAGAGGATAGGATAGGGGATTGGATAGGATAGAGGATATTATAGGAAAGAGGATATGATATGCTAGAGGATACGATATTATAGAGGATAGGATAGGATAGAGGATCGGATAGGATAGAGGATTGGATAGGATAGAGGATAGGATAGGATAGAGGATAGGATTGGGTAGAGGATAGGATAGGATAGTGGATAGGATAGGATAGAGTATGGAATAGGATAGAGGATAGGATAGGATAGAGGATAGGATAGGATAGAGGATAGGATAGGATAGAGGATAGGATAGGATAGAGGATAGGATAGGATATAGGATAGGATAGGATAGAGGATAGGACAGGATAGAGGGTAGGACAGGATAGAGGATAGGATAGGATAGAGGATAGGATATAGGATTGGGTAGGGTAGAGGATCGGATAGGATAGAGGATAGGATAGGATAGAGGATAGGAGACGATGGAGGATAGGATAGGATAGAGGATAGGATAGAGGATAGGATAGAGGATAGGATAGAGGATAGGATAGGATAGAGGCTAGGATAGGATAGAGGATTGGATAGGATCGACCTTAGGATAGGATAGAGGATAGAGTAGGATAGAGGATAGGATAGAGTATAGGGTAGAGGATTGGATAGGATAGAGGATATTATAGGATAACGGACAGGATAGGATAGAGTATAGAATAGGATAGAGGATACAATCGGATGGGTAGGATAGAGGATAGGATAGGATAGAGGATAGGATAGGATAGAGGATAGGATAGGATAGAGGATAGGATAGGATAGAGGATAGGATAGGATAGAGGATTGGATAGGATAGAGGATAGGATAGTGGATTGGATAGAGGATTGGATAGTATAAAGGAGAGGAGAGGATAGAGGATAGGATAGGATTGAGGATAGGATTGGATACAGGATCGGATAGGATATATGATATTATAGGTTGGAGGATACGATATTATAGAGGATAGGATAGGATAAACGATAGAATAGGGGATTGGATAGGATACAGAATAGGATAGGATAGACGATAGGATAGGATAGAGGATAGGATAGGATTGGAGATAGGATAGGGTAGATGATAGGATAGGATAGAGGATAGGATAGAGGATTGGATAGGATAGAGGATAGGATAGAGGATTGGATAGGATTGAGGATATTATGGGATAGAGGATAGGATAGGATAGGATAGGATAGAGGATAGGATAGGATAGAGGATAGGATAAGATAGAGGATAGGATAGGATAGAGGATAGGATAGGATAACGAATAGGATAGGATAGAGGATATGATAGCATAGAGGATAGGATAGGATAGAGGATAGGATAGGATATATGATATTATAGGATGGAGGATACGATATTATAGAGGATAGTATACGATAGAGGATAGGATAGATTAGAGGATAGGATAGGATTGAGGATATGATAGGATACAGAATAGGATAGGATAGAGGATAGGATAGGATAGAGGATCGGATAGGATTGGAGATAGGTAAGGATAGATGATAGGATAGAGGATTGGATAGAATAGAGGATACGATACGATAGAGGATAGGATAGAATAGAGGGTCAGATAGAGAATTGGATAGGATAGAGGATACGATACGATAGAGGATAGGATAGGATAGAGGATAGGATAGGATAGAGGATAGGATAGAATAGAGGATAGGATAGGATAGAGGATACGATAGGATAGAGGATAGGATAGGGTAGAGGATAGGATAGGATAGATGATAGGATAGAGGATTGGATAGGATAGAGGATATGATACGATAGAGGATAGGATAGGATAGAGGGTAGGATAGAACATTGAATAGTATTGAGGATATTATGGGATAGAGGATAGGATAGGATAGGATAGGATAGAGGATAGGAAAGGATATATGATATTATAGGATGGAGGATACGATTTCATAGAGGATAGGATAGGGTAGAGGATAGGATAAGATAGAGGATAGGATAGGGTAGAGGATACGATAAGATAGAGGATAGGATAGGGTAGAGGATAGGATAAGATAGAGGATAGGATAGAATAGAGTACAGGATAGTATAGAGGATAAGATAATATAGAGAATAGGATAGGATAGAGGATAGGACAGGATAGAGGATAGGATAGGATAGAGGACAGGATAGGATAGAGGGTAGGATAGTATAGAGAATAGAATAGGATAGAGGATAGGATAGGATTGAGGATAGGATAGGATAGATGATAGGGTAGAGGATTGGGTAGGATAGAGGATACGATACGATAGAGGATAGGATAGGATAGAGGGTAGGATAGAGAATTGGATGGGATAGAGGATACGATACGATAGAGGATAGGATAGGATAGAGGATGGGATAGGACAGAGGATAGGATAGGATAGAGGATAGGATAGGATAGAGGATAGGATAGGATTGAGCACAGGATAGGATAGATGATAGGATAGGATAGAGAATAGAATAGGATAGAGGATATGATAGGATTGCGGATAGGATAGGATAGATGATAGGATAGAGGATTTGATAGAATAGAGGATACGATACGATAGAGGATAGGATAGTGTAGAGTGTAGGATAGAGGATAGGATAGGATAGAGGATAGGATAGGATAGAGGATAGGATAGGATTGGAGATAGGATAGGATTGGAGATAGGATAGGGTAGATGATAGGATAGGATAGAGGATAGGATAGAGGATTGGATAGGATAGAGGATAGGATAGAGGATTGGATAGGATTGAGGATATTATGGGATAGAGGATAGGATAGGATAGGATAGGATAGAGGATAGGATAGGATAGAGGATAGGATAAGATAGAGGATAGGATAGGATAGAGGATAGGATAGGATAACGAATAGGATAGGATAGAGGATATGATAGCATAGAGGATAGGATAGGATAGAGGATAGGATAGGATAACGAATAGGATAGGATAGAGGATATGATAGCATAGAGGATAGGATAGGATAGAGGATAGGATAGGATATATGATATTATAGGATGGAGGATACGATATTATAGAGGATAGTATACGATAGAGGATAGGATAGTGTAGAGTGTAGGATAGAGGATAGGATAGGATAGAGGATAAGATAGGATAGAGGATAGGATAGGATTGGAGATAGGATAGGATAGATGATATTATAGGATAGAGGATAGGATAGAGGATTGGATAGGATAGAGGATAGGATAGAGGATTGGATAGTATTGAGGATATTATGGGATAGAGGATAGGATAGGATAGGATAGAGGATAGGATAGGATAGAGGATAGGATAGGATATATGATATTGTAGGATCGAGGATACGATATTATAGAGGATAGTATAGGATAGAGGGTAGGATAGGATTGAGCACAGGATAGGATAGATGATAGGATAGGATAGAGAATAGAATAGGATAGAGGATATGATAGGATTGCGGATAGGATAGGATAGATGATAGGATAGAGGATTTGATAGAATAGAGGATACGATACGATAGAGGATAGGATAGGATAGGATAGAGAATAGGATAGGATAGAGGATAGGATAGGGGATTGGATAGGATAGAGGATAGGAGACGATGGAGGATAGGATAGGATAGAGGATAGGATAGAGGATAGGATAGGATAGAGGATAGGATAGGATAGAGAATAGGATAGGATAGAGGATAGGATAGGGGATTGGATAGGATAGAGGATAGGAGACGATGGAGGATAGGATAGGATAGAGGATAGGATAGAGGATAGGATAGAGGATAGGATAGGATAGAGGCTAGGATAGTATAGAGGATTGGATAGGATCGACCTTAGGATAGGATAGAGGATAGAGTAGGATAGAGGATAGGATAGAGTATAGGGTAGAGGATTGGATAGGATAGAGGATATTATAGGATAACGGATAGGATAGGATAGAGTATAGAATAGGATAGAGGATACAATCGGATGGGTAGGATAGAGGATAGGATAGGATAGAGGATAGGATAGGATAGAGGATAGGATAGGATAGAGGATAGGATAGGATAGAGGATAGGATAGGATAGAGGATAGGATAGGGTAGAGGATAGGATAGGGTAGAGGATAGGATAGGATAGAGGATATGATAGGATAGAGGATAGGATAGGATAGAGGATAGGATAGGATAGAGGATAGGATAGGATAGAGGATAGGATAGGATAGAGGATAGGATAGGATAGAGGATAGGATAGGATAGAGGATAGGATAGGATAGAGGATTGGATAGGATAGAGGATAGGATAGTGGATTGGATAGAGGATTGGATAGTATAAAGGATAGGAGAGGATAGAGGATAGGATAGGATTGAGGATAGGATTGGATACAGGATCGGATAGGATATATGATATTATAGGTTGGAGGATACGATATTATAGAGGATAGGATAGGATAAACGATAGAATAGGGGATTGGATAGGATACAGAATAGGATAGGATAGACGATAGGATAGGATAGAGGATAGGATAGGATTGGAGATAGGATAGGATTGGAGATAGGATAGGGTAGATGATAGGATGGGATAGAGGATAGGATAGAGGATTGGATAGGATAGAGGATAGGATAGAGGATTGGATAGGATTGAGGATATTATGGGATAGAGGATAGGATAGGATAGGATAGGATAGAGGATAGGATAGGATAGAGGATAGGATAAGATAGAGGATAGGATAGGATAGAGGATAGGATAGGATAACGAATAGGATAGGATAGAGGATATGATAGCATAGAGGATAGGATGGGATAGAGGATAGGATAGGATAACGAATAGGATAGGATAGAGGATATGATAGCATAGAGGATAGGATAGGATAGAGGATAGGATAGGATAGAGGATATGATAGGATAGACGATAGGATAGGATAGAGGACAGGATAGGATTGAGGATAGGATAGGATAGATGATAGGATAGAGGATTGGATAGGATAGAGGATACGATACGATAGAGGATAGGATAGGATAGAGGGTAGGATAGAGAATTGGATGGGATAGAGGATACGATACGATAGAGGATAGGATAGGATAGAGGATGGGATAGGACAGAGGATAGGATAGGATAGAGGATATGATAGGATAGAGGATAGGATAGGATAGAAGATATGATAGGCTAGGATAGAGGATAGGATAGGATTGAGGACAGAATAGGATAGAGGATAGGATAGGATTGAGGACAGGATAGGATTGAGGATAGGATAGGATAGATGATAGGATAGAGGATTGGATAGCATAGAGGATACGATACGGTAGAGGATAGGATAGGATAGAGGGTAGGATTGAGAATTGAATAGGATTGAGGATATGATAGGATAGAGGATAGGACAGGATAGAGGATAGGATAGGATAGAATATAGGATAGGATAGAGGATAGGATAGGATTGAGGATAGCATAGGATTGAGGATAGGATAGGATAGAGAGTAGGATAGGATAGAGGATAGGATAGGATAGAGGATAGGATAGAGGATTGGATAGGAATGAGTATATTATGGGTAAGAGGATAGGATAGGATAGGATAGGATAGAGGATAGGATAGGATAGAGGATAGGATTGGATAGAGGATAGGATAGGATAGAGGATATGATACGATAGAGGATAGGATAGGATATATGATACTATAGGATGGAGGATACGATATTATAGAGGATAGTATAGGATAGAGGATAGGATAGGATAGAGGATAGGATAGGATAGAGGATAGGATAGGATAGAGGATAGGATAGGATAGAGGATAGGATAGGATAGAGGATAGGATAGGATAGAGGATAGGATAGGATAGAGGATAGGATAGGATAGAGGATTGGATAGGATAGAGGATAGGATAGTGGATTGGATAGAGGATTGGATAGTATAAAGGATAGGAGAGGATAGAGGATAGGATAGGATTGAGGATAGGATTGGATACAGGATCGGATAGGATATATGATATTATAGGTTGGAGGATACGATATTATAGAGGATAGGATAGGATAAACGATAGAATAGGGGATTGGATAGGATACAGAATAGGATAGGATAGACGATAGGATAGGATAGAGGATAGGATAGGATTGGAGATAGGATAGGATTGGAGATAGGATAGGGTAGATGATAGGATGGGATAGAGGATAGGATAGAGGATTGGATAGGATAGAGGATAGGATAGAGGATTGGATAGGATTGAGGATATTATGGGATAGAGGATAGGATAGGATAGGATAGGATAGAGGATAGGATAGGATAGAGGATAGGATAAGATAGAGGATAGGATAGGATAGAGGATAGGATAGGATAACGAATAGGATAGGATAGAGGATATGATAGCATAGAGGATAGGATGGGATAGAGGATAGGATAGGATAACGAATAGGATAGGATAGAGGATATGATAGCATAGAGGATAGGATAGGATAGAGGATAGGATAGGATAGAGGATATGATAGGATAGACGATAGGATAGGATAGAGGACAGGATAGGATTGAGGATAGGATAGGATAGATGATAGGATAGAGGATTGGATAGGATAGAGGATACGATACGATAGAGGATAGGATAGGATAGAGGGTAGGATAGAGAATTGGATGGGATAGAGGATACGATACGATAGAGGATAGGATAGGATAGAGGATGGGATAGGACAGAGGATAGGATAGGATAGAGGATATGATAGGATAGAGGATAGGATAGGATAGAAGATATGATAGGCTAGGATAGAGGATAGGATAGGATTGAGGATAGAATAGGATAGAGGATAGGATAGGATTGAGGACAGGATAGGATTGAGGATAGGATAGGATAGATGATAGGATAGAGGATTGGATAGCATAGAGGATACGATACGGTAGAGGATAGGATAGGATAGAGGGTAGGATTGAGAATTGAATAGGATTGAGGATATGATAGGATAGAGGATAGGACAGGATAGAGGATAGGATAGGATAGAATATAGGATAGGATAGAGGATAGGATAGGATTGAGGATAGCATAGGATTGAGGATAGGATAGGATAGAGAGTAGGATAGGATAGAGGATAGGATAGGATAGAGGATAGGATAGAGGATTGGATAGGAATGAGTATATTATGGGTAAGAGGATAGGATAGGATAGGATAGGATAGAGGATAGGATAGGATAGAGGATAGGATTGGATAGAGGATAGGATAGGATAGAGGATATGATACGATAGAGGATAGGATAGGATATATGATACTATAGGATGGAGGATACGATATTATAGAGGATAGTATAGGATAGAGGATAGGATAGGATAGAGGATAGGATAGAGAATTGGATAGGATAGGACAGAGGATAGGATAGGATAGAGGATAGGATTGGATAGAGGATATGATAGGATAGAGGATAGGATAGGATAGAGGATACGATATTATACAGGATACGATTTTATAGACGATATTATAGGATAGAGCACCGGATAGGACATGGGATACGATATTATAGAGGATACGATATTATGGAGGATAGGATAGGATAGAGAATATGATAGGATAGAGGATAGGATAGGATAGAGGATAGGATAGGATAGAGGATAGGATAGGATAGAGGATAGGATAGGATATATGATACTATAGGATGGAGGATACGATATTATAGAGGATAGTATAGGATAGAGGATAGGATAGGGTAGAGGATAGGATAAGATAGATGATAGGATAGGGTAGAGGATAGGATAAGATAGAGGATAGGATAGAATAGAGTACAGGATAGTATAGAGGACAAGATAATATAGAGAATAGGATAGGATAGAGGATAGGACAGGATAGAGGATAGGATAGGATAGAGGATAGGATAGGATAGAGGATAGGATAGGACAGAGGATAGGATAGGATAGAGGATATGTTAGGATAGAGATTAGGATAGGATAGAGGATATGATAGGCTCGGATAGAGGATAGGATAGGATAGAGGATAGCATAGGATTGAGGATAGGATAGGATAGAGAGTAGGATAGGATAGAGGATAGGATAGGATAGAGGATAGGGTATAATAGAGTACAGGATAGTATAGAGGACAAGATAATATAGAGAATAGGATAGGATAGAGGATAGGACAGGATAGAGGATAGGATAGGATAGAGGATAGGATAGGATAGAGGATGGGATAGGATTGAGCACAGGATAGGATAGATGATAGGATAGGATAGAGAATAGAATAGGATAGAGGATATGATAGGATTGCGGATAGGATAGGATAGATGATAGGATAGAGGATTTGATAGAATAGAGGATACGATACGATAGAGGATAGGATAGGATAGAGGGTAGGATAGAGAATTGGATGGGATTGACGATATGATAGGATAGAGGATAGGACAGGATAGAGGATAGGATAGGATAGAATATAGGATAGGATAGAGGGTAGGACAGGATAGAGGATAGGATAGGATAGAGGATAGGATAGGATAGAGGATAGGATAGGATGGAGGATAGGATAGGATATAGGGTAGGATAGAGAATTGGATAGGATAGAGGATACGATACGATAGAGGATAGGATAGGATAGAGGATAGGATAGGATAGAGGATAGGATAGGATTGAGGATAGCATAGGATTGAGGATAGGATAGGATAGAGAGTAGGATAGGATAGAGGATAGGATATGATAGAGGATAGGATAGAGGATTGGATAGGATTGAGGATATTATGGGAAAGAGGATAGGATAGGATAGGATAGGATAGAGGATAGGATAGGATAGACGATAGGATAGGATAGAGGACAGGATAGGATTGAGGATAGGATATCATAGATGATAGGATAGAGGATTGGATAGGATAGAGGATACGATACGATAGAGGATAGGATAGGATAGAGGGTAGGATAGAGAATTGGATGGGATAGAGGATACGATACGATAGAGGATAGGATAGGATAGAGGATGGGATAGGACAGAGGATAGGATAGGATAGAGGATATGATAGGATAGAGGATAGGATAGGATAGAAGATATGATAGGCTAGGATAGAGGATAGGATAGGATTGAGGATAGAATAGGATAGAGGATAGGATAGGATTGAGGACAGGATAGGATTGAGGATAGGATAGGATAGATGATAGGATAGAGGATTGGATAGGATAGAGGATACGATACGGTAGAGGATAGGATAGGATAGAGGGTAGGATTGAGAATTGAATAGGATTGACGATATGATAGGATAGAGGATAGGACAGGATAGAGGATAGGATAGGATAGAATATAGGATAGGATAGAGGGTAGGACAGGATAGAGGATAGGATAGGATAGAGGATAGGATAGGATAGAGGATAGGATAGGATGGAGGATAGGATAGGATAGAGGATAGGATAGGATAGAGGATTGGATAGGATAGAGGATAGGATAGGATAGAGGATAGGATAGGATAGAGGATTGGACATAGGATTGGATAGGATGGCCGATAGGATAGGATAGAGGATAGAATAGGATAGAGGATAGGATAGGATAGAGGATAGGATTGGATAGACGATAGGATAGGGGATAGGATAGGATAGGATAGAGAATAGGATAGGATAGAGGATAGGATAGGGGATTGGATAGGATAGAGGATAGGAGACGATGGAGGATAGGATAGGATAGAGGATAGGATAGAGGATAGGATAGGATAGAGGATAGGATAGGATAGAGAATAGGATAGGATAGAGGATAGGATAGGGGATTGGATAGGATAGAGGATAGGAGACGATGGAGGATAGGATAGGATAGAGGATAGGATAGGATAGAGGCTAGGATAGTATAGAGGATTGGATAGGATCGACCTTAGGATAGGATAGAGGATAGAGTAGGATAGAGGATAGGATAGAGTATAGGGTAGAGGATTGGATAGGATAGAGGATATTATAGGATAACGGATAGGATAGGATAGAGTATAGAATAGGATAGAGGATACAATCGGATGGGTAGGATAGAGGATAGGATAGGATAGAGGATAGGATAGGATAGAGGATAGGATAGGATAGAGGATAGGATAGGATAGAGGATAGGATAGGATAGAGGATAGGATAGGGTAGAGGATAGGATAGGGTAGAGGATAGGATAGGATAGAGGATATGATAGGATAGAGGATAGGATAGGATAGAGGATAGGATAGGATAGAGGATAGGATAGGATAGAGGATAGGATAGGATAGAGGATAGGATAGGATAGAGGATAGGATAGGATAGAGGATAGGATAGGATAGAGGATAGGATAGGATAGAGGATTGGATAGGATAGAGGATAGGATAGTGGATTGGATAGAGGATTGGATAGTATAAAGGATAGGAGAGGATAGAGGATAGGATAGGATTGAGGATAGGATTGGATACAGGATCGGATAGGATATATGATATTATAGGTTGGAGGATACGATATTATAGAGGATAGGATAGGATAAACGATAGAATAGGGGATTGGATAGGATACAGAATAGGATAGGATAGACGATAGGATAGGATAGAGGATAGGATAGGATTGTGGATAGGATAGGATAGATGATAGGATAGAGGATTGGATAGGATAGAGGATACGATACGATAGAGGATAGGATAGGATAGAGGGTAGGATAGAGAATTGGATGGGATAGAGGATACGATACGATAGAGGATAGGATAGGATAGAGGATGGGATAGGACAGAGGATAGGATAGGATAGAGGATATGATAGGATAGAGGATAGGATAGGATAGAAGATATGATAGGCTAGGATAGAGGATAGGATAGGATTGAGGATAGAATAGGATAGAGGATAGGATAGGATTGAGGACAGGATAGGATTGAGGATAGGATAGGATAGATGATAGCATAGAGGATTGGATAGCATAGAGGATACGATACGGTAGAGGATAGGATAGGATAGAGGGTAGGATTGAGAATTGAATAGGATTGAGGATATGATAGGATAGAGGATAGGACAGGATAGAGGATAGGATAGGATAGAATATAGGATAGGATAGAGGATAGGATAGGATTGAGGATAGCATAGGATTGAGGATAGGATAGGATAGAGAGTAGGATAGGATAGAGGATAGGATAGGATAGAGGATAGGATAGAGGATTGGATAGGAATGAGTATATTGTGGGTAAGAGGATAGGATAGGATAGGATAGGATAGAGGATAGGATAGGATAGAGGATAGGATTGGATAGAGGATAGGAAAGGATAGAGGATATGATACGATAGAGGATAGGATAGGATATATGATACTATAGGATGGAGGATACGATATTATAGAGGATAGTATAGGATAGAGGATAGGATAGGATAGAGGATAGGATAGAGAATTGGATAGGATAGGACAGAGGATAGGATAGGATAGAGGATAGGATTGGATAGAGGATATGATAGGATAGAGGATAGGATAGGATAGAGGATACGATATTATACAGGATACGATTTTATAGACGATATTATAGGATAGAGCACCGGATAGGACATGGGATACGATATTATAGAGGATACGATATTATGGAGGATAGGATAGGATAGAGAATATGATAGGATAGAGGATAGGATAGGATAGAGGATAGGATAGGATAGAGGATAGGATAGGATAGAGGATAGGATAGGATATATGATACTATAGGATGGAGGATACGATATTATAGAGGATAGTATAGGATAGAGGATAGGATAGGGTAGAGGATAGGATAAGATAGATGATAGGATAGGGTAGAGGATAGGATAAGATAGAGGATAGGATAGAATAGAGTACAGGATAGTATAGAGGACAAGATAATATAGAGAATAGGATAGGATAGAGGATAGGACAGGATAGAGGATAGGATAGGATAGAGGATAGGATAGGATAGAGGATAGGATAGGACAGAGGATAGGATAGGATAGAGGATATGTTAGGATAGAGATTAGGATAGGATAGAGGATATGATAGGCTTGGATAGAGGATAGGATAGGATAGAGGATAGCATAGGATTGAGGATAGGATAGGATAGAGAGTAGGATAGGATAGAGGATAGGATAGGATAGAGGATAGGATAGAATAGAGTACAGGATAGTATAGAGGACAAGATAATATAGAGAATAGGATAGGATAGAGGATAGGACAGGATAGAGGATAGGATAGGATAGATGATAGGATAGGATAGAGGATGGGATAGGATTGAGCACAGGATAGGATAGATGATAGGATAGGATAGAGAATAGAATAGGATAGAGGATATGATAGGATTGCGGATAGGATAGGATAGATGATAGGATAGAGGATTTGATAGAATAGAGGATACGATACGATAGAGGATAGGATAGTGTAGAGTGTAGGATAGAGGATAGGATAGGATAGAGGATAAGATAGGATAGAGGATAGGATAGGATAGAGGATAGGATAGAGGATTGGATAGGATTGAGGATATTATGCGATAGAGGATAGGATAGGATAGAGAACAGAATAGGATTGAGGATATGATAGGATAGATGATAGGATAGAGGATTGGTTAGGATAGAGGATACGATACGATAGAGGATAGGATAGGATAGAGGGTAGGATAGTGAATTGAATAGGATTGAGGATATTATGGGATAGAGGATAGGATAGGATAGGATAGAGGATAGGATAGGATAGAGGATAGGATGGGATATATGATATTGTAGGATCGAGGATACGATATTATAGAGGATAGTATAGGATAGAGGGTAGGATAGGATATAGGGTAGGATAGAGAATTGGATAGGATAGAGGATACGATACGATAGAGGATAGGATAGGATAGAGGATAGGATAGGATAGAGGATAGGATAGGATTGAGGATAGCATAGGATTGAGGATAGGATAGGATAGAGAGTAGGATAGGATAGAGGATAGGATAGGATAGAGGATAGGATAGAGGATTGGATAGGATTGAGGATATTATGGGAAAGAGGATAGGATAGGATAGGATAGGATAGAGGATAGGATAGGATAGACGATAGGATAGGATAGATGACAGGATAGGATTGAGGATAGGATAGGATAGATGATAGGATAGAGGATTGGATAGGATAGAGGATACGATACGATAGAGGATAGGATAGGATAGAGGGTAGGATAGAGAATTGGATGGGATAGAGGATACGATACGATAGAGGATAGGATAGGATAGAGGATGGGATAGGACAGAGGATAGGATAGGATAGAGGATATGATAGGATAGAGGATAGGATAGGATAGAAGATATGATAGGCTAGGATAGAGGATAGGATAGGATTGAGGATAGAATAGGATAGAGGATAGGATAGGATTGAGGACAGGATAGGATTGAGGATAATATAGGATAGATGATAGGATAGAGGATTGGATAGGATAGAGGATACGATACGGTAGAGGATAGGATAGGATAGAGGGTAGGATTGAGAATTGAATAGGATTGAGGATATGATAGGATAGAGGATAGGACAGGATAGAGGATAGGATAGGATAGAATATAGGATAGGATAGAGGATAGGATAGGATTGAGGATAGCATAGGATTGAGGATAGGATAGGATAGAGAGTAGGATAGGATAGAGGATAGGATAGGATAGAGGATAGGATAGAGGATTGGATAGGAATGAGTATATTATGGGTAAGAGGATAGGATAGGATAGGATAGGATAGAGGATAGGATAGGATAGAGGATAGGATTGGATAGAGGATATGATAGGATAGAGGATAGGATAGGATAGAGGATACGATATTATACAGGATACGATTTTATAGACGATATTATAGGATAGAGCACCGTATAGGACATGGGATACGATATTATAGAGGATACGATATTATAGAGGATAGGATAGGATAGAGTATAGGTTAGGATAGAGGTTAGGATATAATAGAGGATATGATAGGCTCGGATAGAGGATAGGATAGGATAGAGGATAGGATAGGATAGAGGATAGGATAGGATAGAGGATAGGATAGGATAGAGGATAGGATAGGATAGAGGATATGATACGATAGAGGATAGGATAGGATATATGATACTATAGGCTGGAGGATACGATATTATAGAGGATTGTATAGGATAGAGGATAGGATAGGATTGAGGATAAGATAGGATAGACAATAGGATAGGATAGAGGATAGGATAGGATAGAGGATAGGATAGGATAGAGGATAGGATAGGATAGAGGACAGGATAGGATATATGATAGGATAGGATAGAGGATAGGATAGAGGATTGGATAGGATTGAGGATATTATGGGATAGAGGATATTATAGGATATTATAGGATAGAGGATAGGATAGGATAGAGGATAGGATAGAGAATTGGATAGGATAGGACAGAGGATAGGATAGGATAGAGGATAGGATTGGATAGAGGATATGATAGGATAGAGGATAGGATAGGATAGAGGATACGATATTATACAGGATACGATTTTATAGACGATCTTATAGGATAGAGCACCGGATAGGACATGGGATACGATATTATAGAGGATACGATATTATGGAGGATAGGATAGGATAGAGAATATGATAGGATAGAGGATAGGATAGGATAGAGGATAGGATAGGATAGAGGATATGATACGATAGAGGATAGGATAGGATATATGATACTATAGGATGGAGGATACGATATTATAGAGGATAGTATAGGATAGAGGCTAGGATAGGATATAGGGTAGGATAGAGAATTGGATAGGATAGGACAGAGGATAGGATAGGATAGAGGATAGGATTGGATAGAGGATATGATAGGATAGAGGATAGGATAGGATAGAGGATACGATATTATACAGGATACGATTTTATAGACGATATTATAGGATAGAGCACCGGATAGGACATGGGATACGATATTATAGAGGATACGATATTATAGAGGATAGGATAGGATAGAGAATATGATAGGATAGAGGATAGGATAGGATAGAGGATAGGATAGGATAGAGGATAGGATAGGATAGAGGATAGGATAGGATATATGATACTATAGGATGGAGGATACGATATTATAGAGGATAGTATAGGATAGAGGATAGGATAGGGTAGAGGATAGGATAAGATAGAGGATAGGATAGGGTAGAGGATAGGATAAGATAGCGGATAGGATAGAATAGAGTACAGGATAGTATAGAGGACAAGATAATATAGAGAATAGGATAGGATAGAGGATAGGACAGGATAGAGGATAGGACAGGATAGAGGATAGGATAGGATAGAGGATAGGATAGGATAGAGGATAGGATAGGATAGAGGATAGGATAGGACAGAAGATAGGATAGGATAGAGGATAGGTTAGGATAGAGGTTAGGATATAATAGAGGACATGATAGGCTCGGATAGAGGATAGGATAGGATAGAGGATAGGATAGGATAGAGGACAGGATAGGATATATGATAGGATAGGATAGAGGATAGGATAGAGGATTGGATAGGATTGAGGATATTATGGGATAGAGGATATTATAGGATATTATAGGATAGAGGATAGGATAGGATAGAGGATAGGATAGGATAGAGGATACGATACGGTAGAGGATAGGATAGGATAGAGGGTAGGATTGAGAATTGAATAGGATTGAGGATATGATAGGATAGAGGATAGGACAGGATAGAGGATAGGATAGGATAGAATATAGGATAGGATAGAGGATAGGATAGGATTGAGGATAGCATAGGATTGAGGATAGGATAGGATAGAGAGTAGGATAGGATAGAGGATAGGATAGGATAGAGGATAGGATAGAGGATTGGATAGGAATGAGTATATTATGGGTAAGAGGATAGGATAGGATAGGATAGGATAGAGGATAGGATTGGATAGAGGATATGATAGGATAGAGGATAGGATAGGATAGAGGATACGATATTATACAGGATACGATTTTATAGACGATATTATAGGATAGAGCACCGTATAGGACATGGGATACGATATTATAGAGGATACGATATTATAGAGGATAGGATAGGATAGAGTATAGGTTAGGATAGAGGTTAGGATATAATAGAGGATATGATAGGCTCGGATAGAGGATAGGATAGGATAGAGGATAGGATAGGATAGAGGATAGGATAGGATAGAGGATAGGATAGGATAGAGGATAGGATAGGATAGAGGATAGGATAGGATAGAGGATAGGATAGGATAGAGGATAGGATAGGATAGAGGATAGGATAGGATAGAGGATATGATACGATAGAGGATAGGATAGGATATATGATACTATAGGCTGGAGGATACGATATTATAGAGGATTGTATAGGATAGAGGATAGGATAGGATTGAGGATAAGATAGGATAGACAATAGGATAGGATAGAGGATAGGATAGGATAGAGGATAGGATAGGATAGAGGACAGGATAGGATATATGATAGGATAGGATAGAGGATAGGATAGAGGAGTGGATAGAATTGAGGATATTATGGGATAGAGGATATTATAGGATATTATAGGATAGAGGATAGGATAGGATAGAGGATAGGATAGAGAATTGGATAGGATAGGACAGAGGATAGGATAGGATAGAGGATAGGATTGGATAGAGGATATGATAGGATAGAGGATAGGATAGGATAGAGGATACGATATTATACAGGATACGATTTTATAGACGATAGTATAGGATAGAGCACCGGATAGGACATGGGATACGATATTATAGAGGATACGATATTATGGGGGATAGGATAGGATAGAGAATATGATAGGATAGAGGATAGGATAGGATAGAGGATAGGATAGGATAGAGGATAGGATAGGATAGAGGATAGGATAGGATATATGATACTATAGGATGGAGGATACGATATTATAGAGGATAGTATAGGATAGAGGATAGGATAGGGTAGAGGATAGGATAAGATAGATGATAGGATAGGGTAGAGGATAGGATAAGATAGAGGATAGGATAGAATAGAGTACAGGATAGTATAGAGGACAAGATAATATAGAGAATAGGATAGGATAGAGGATAGGACAGGATAGAGGATAGGATAGGATAGAGGATAGGATAGGATAGAGGATAGGATAGGACAGAGGATAGGATAGGATAGATGATATGTTAGGATAGAGATTAGGATAGGATAGAGGATATTATAGGCTCGGATAGAGGATAGGATAGGATAGAGGATAGCATAGGATTGAGGATAGGATAGGATAGAGAGTAGGATAGGATAGAGGATAGGATAGGATAGAGGATAGGATAGAATAGAGTACAGGATAGTATAGAGGACAAGATAATATAGAGAATAGGATAGGATAGAGGATAGGACAGGATAGAGGATAGGATAGGATAGAGGATAGGATAGGATAGAGGATGGGATAGGATTGAGCACAGGATAGGATAGATGATAGGATAGGATAGAGAATAGAATAGGATAGAGGATATGATAGGATTGCGGATAGGATAGGATAGATGATAGGATAGAGGATTTGATAGAATAGAGGATACGATACGATAGAGGATAGGATAGTGTAGAGTGTAGGATAGAGGATAGGATAGGATAGAGGATAAGATAGGATAGAGGATAGGATAGGATAGAGGATAGGATAGGATTGGAGATAGGATAGGATAGATGATAGGATAGGATAGAGGATACGATAGAGGATTGGATAGGATAGAGGATAGGATAGAGGATTGGATAGGATTGAGGATATTATGGGATAGAGGATAGGATAGGATAGAGAACAGAATAGGATTGAGGATATGATAGGATAGATGATAGGATAGAGGATTGGTTAGGATAGAGGATACGATACGATAGAGGATAGGATAGGATAGAGGGTAGGATAGTGAATTGAATAGGATTGAGGATATTATGGGATAGAGGATAGGATAGGATAGGATAGAGGATAGGATAGGATAGAGGATAGGATGGGATATATGATATTGTAGGATCGAGGATACGATATTATAGAGGATAGTATAGGATAGAGGGTAGGATAGGATATAGGGTAGTATAGAGAATTGGATAGGATAGAGGATACGATACGATAGAGGATAGGATAGGATAGAGGATAGGATAGGATAGAGGATAGGATAGGATATATGATACTATAGGATGGAGGATACGATATTATAGAGGATAGTATAGGATAGAGGATAGGATAGGGTAGAGGATAGGATAAGATAGATGATAGGATAGGGTAGAGGATAGGATAAGATAGAGGATAGGATAGAATAGAGTACAGGATAGTATAGAGGACAAGATAATATAGAGAATAGGATAGGATAGAGGATAGGACAGGATAGAGGATAGGATAGGATAGAGGATAGGATAGGATAGAGGATAGGATAGGACAGAGGATAGGATAGGATAGATGATATGTTAGGATAGAGATTAGGATAGGATAGAGGATATTATAGGCTCGGATAGAGGATAGGATAGGATAGAGGATAGCATAGGATTGAGGATAGGATAGGATAGAGAGTAGGATAGGATAGAGGATAGGATAGGATAGAGGATAGGATAGAATAGAGTACAGGATAGTATAGAGGACAAGATAATATAGAGAATAGGATAGGATAGAGGATAGGACAGGATAGAGGATAGGATAGGATAGAGGATAGGATAGGATAGAGGATGGGATAGGATTGAGCACAGGATAGGATAGATGATAGGATAGGATAGAGAATAGAATAGGATAGAGGATATGATAGGATTGCGGATAGGATAGGATAGATGATAGGATAGAGGATTTGATAGAATAGAGGATACGATACGATAGAGGATAGGATAGTGTAGAGTGTAGGATAGAGGATAGGATAGGATAGAGGATAAGATAGGATAGAGGATAGGATAGGATAGAGGATAGGATAGGATTGGAGATAGGATAGGATAGATGATAGGATAGGATAGAGGATACGATAGAGGATTGGATAGGATAGAGGATAGGATAGAGGATTGGATAGGATTGAGGATATTATGGGATAGAGGATAGGATAGGATAGAGAACAGAATAGGATTGAGGATATGATAGGATAGATGATAGGATAGAGGATTGGTTAGGATAGAGGATACGATACGATAGAGGATAGGATAGGATAGAGGGTAGGATAGTGAATTGAATAGGATTGAGGATATTATGGGATAGAGGATAGGATAGGATAGGATAGAGGATAGGATAGGATAGAGGATAGGATGGGATATATGATATTGTAGGATCGAGGATACGATATTATAGAGGATAGTATAGGATAGAGGGTAGGATAGGATATAGGGTAGTATAGAGAATTGGATAGGATAGAGGATACGATACGATAGAGGATAGGATAGGATAGAGGATAGGATAGGATAGAGGATAGGATAGGATTGAGGATAGCATAGGATTGAGGATAGGATAGGATAGAGAGTAGGATAGGATAGAGGATAGGATAGGATAGAGGATAGGATAGAGGATTGGATAGGATTGAGGATATTATGGGAAAGAGGATAGGATAGGATAGGATAGGATAGAGGATAGGATAGGATAGACGATAGGATAGGATAGAGGACAGGATAGGATTGAGGATAGGATAGGATAGATGATAGGATAGAGGATTGGATAGGATAGAGGATACGATACGATAGAGGATAGGATAGGATAGAGGGTAGGATAGAGAATTGGATGGGATAGAGGATACGATACGATAGAGGATAGGATAGGATAGAGGATGGGATAGGACAGAGGATAGGATAGGATAGAGGATATGATAGGATAGAGGATAGGATAGGATAGAAGATATGATAGGCTAGGATAGAGGATAGGATAGGATTGAGGATAGAATAGGATAGAGGATAGGATAGGATTGAGGACAGGATAGGATTGAGGATAGGATAGGATAGATGATAGGATAGAGGATTGGATAGGATAGAGGATACGATACGGTAGAGGATAGGATAGGATAGAGGGTAGGATTGAGAATTGAATAGGATTGAGGATATGATAGGATAGAGGATAGGACAGGATAGAGGATAGGATAGGATAGAATATAGGATAGGATAGAGGATAGGATAGGATTGAGGATAGCATAGGATTGAGGATAGGATAGGATAGAGAGTAGGATAGGATAGAGGATAGGATAGGATAGAGGATAGGATAGAGGATTGGATAGGAATGAGTATATTATGGGTAAGAGGATAGGATAGGATAGGATAGGATAGAGGATAGGATAGGATAGAGGATAGGATAGGATAGAGGACAGGATAGGATTGAGGATAGGATAGGATAGATGATAGGATAGAGGATTGGATAGGATAGAGGATACGATACGATAGAGGATAGGATAGGATAGAGGGTAGGATTGAGAATTGAATAGGATTGAGGATATTATGGGACAGAGGATATGATAGGATAGGATAGGATAGAGGATAGGATAGGATAGAGGATAGGATAGGATAGAGGATAGGATTGGATAGACGATAGGATAGGGGATAGGATAGGATAGGATAGAGAATAGGATAGGATAGAGGATAGGAGACGATGGAGGATAGGATAGGATAGAGGATATTATAGAGGATAGGATAGGATAGAGGATAGGATAGGATAGAGGATAGGATAGGATAGAGAATAGGATAGGATAGAGGATAGGATAGGGGATTGGATAGGATAGAGGATAGGAGACGATGGAGGATAGGATAGGATAGAGGATAGGATAGGACAGAGGATAGGATAGGATAGAGGATAGGATAGGATAGAGGATGGGATTGGATGGAGGATAGGATAGGATAGAATATAGGATAGAGGATTGGATAGGATAGAGTATACCATACGATAGAGGATAGGCTAGGATAGATGGTAGGATAGAGAAAGGGATAGGATAGAGGATACGATACGATAGAGGATAGGATAGGATATATGATATTATAGGATGGAGGATACGATATTATAGAGGATAGGATAGGATAGACGATAGGATAGGGGATTGGATAGGATTGAGGATATGATAGGATAGGATAGGATAGGATAGAGGATAGGATAGGATAGAGTATACCATACGATAGAGGATAGGCTAGGGTAGATGGTAGGATAGAGAATTGGATAGGATAGAGGATACGATACGATAGAGGATAGGATAGGATATATGATATTATAGGATGGAGGATACGATATTATAGAGGATAGGCTAGGGTAGAGGATAGTATAAGATAGAGGATAGGATAGGGTAGAGGATAGGATAAGATAGAGGATAGGATAGAATAGAGTACAGGATAGTATAGAGGATAAGATAATATAGAGAATAGGATAGGATAGATGATAGGACATGATAGAGGATAGGATAGGATAGAGGATGGGATAGGATATTGGATAGGATAGTATAGAGAATAGAATAGGATAGAGGATAGGATAGGATTGAGGATAGGATAGGATAGAGGATAGGATAGGATAGAGGATAGGATAGGATTGAGGATAGCATAGGATTGGGGATAGGGTAGCGTAGAGAATAGGATAGGATAGAGGATAGGATAGGATAGAGGATAGGATAGAGGATACGATACGATAGAGGATAGGATAGGATAAGGAATAGGATAGGATAAAGGATATGATAGGATAGAGGATAGGATAGGATTGAGGATAGGATAGAGGATTGGATAGGATAGAAGATAGGATAGTATAGAGAATAGAATAGGATAGAGGATAGGATAGGATTGAGGACAGGATAGGATAGAGGATACCATACGATAGAGGATAGGCTAGGGTAGAGGGTAGGATAGAGAATTGAATAGGATAGAGGATACGATACGATAGAGGATAGGATAGGATAGAGGATGGGATAGGACAGAGGATAGGATAGGATAGATGATAGGATGGGATAGAGGATAGGATAGGATACAGGATATGATAGCCTAGGATAGAGGATAGGATAGCATTGAGGATAGGATAGGATAGAGGATAGGATAGCATTGAGGATAGGATAGGATAGAGAATAGGATAGGATTCAGGATAGGATAGAGGATAGGATAGGATATATGATATTATAGGATGGAGGATACGATATTATAGAGGATAGGCTAGGGTAGAGGATAGTATAAGATAGAGGATAGGATAGGGTAGAGGATAGGATAAGATAGAGGATAGGATAGAATAGAGTACAGGATAGTATAGAGGATAAGATAATATAGAGAATAGGATAGGATAGAGGATAGGACAGGATAGAGGATAGGATAGGATAGAGGATACCATACGATAGAGGATAGGCTAGGGTAGAGGGTAGGATAGAGAATTGAATAGGATAGAGGATACGATACGATAGAGGATAGGATAGGATAGAGGATGGGATAGGACAGAGGATAGGATAGGATAGATGATAGGATGGGATAGAGGATAGGATAGGATACAGGATATGATAGCCTAGGATAGAGGATAGGATAGCATTGAGGATAGGATAGGATAGAGGATAGGATAGCATTGAGGATAGGATAGGATAGAGAATAGGATAGGATTCAGGATAGGATAGAGGATAGGATAGGATATATGATATTATAGGATGGAGGATACGATATTATAGAGGATAGGCTAGGGTAGAGGATAGTATAAGATAGAGGATAGGATAGGGTAGAGGATAGGATAAGATAGAGGATAGGATAGAATAGAGTACAGGATAGTATAGAGGATAAGATAATATAGAGAATAGGATAGGATAGACGATAGGACATGATAGAGGATAGGATAGGATAGAGGATGGGATAGGATAGAGGATAGGATAGTATAGAGAATAGAATAGGATAGAGGATAGGATAGGATTGAGGATAGGATAGGATAGATGATAGGATAGAGGATTGGATAGGATAGAGGATACGATACGATAGAGGATAGGATAGGATAGAGGGTAGGATAGAGAATTGGATGGGATAGAGGATACGATACGATAGAGGATAGGATAGGATAGAGGATGGGATAGGACAGAGGATAGGATAGGATAGAGGATAGAATAGGATAGAGGATAGGATAGGATTGAGGATAGGATAGTATAGATGATAGGATAGGACAGAGGATAGGATAGGATATAGGATATGATAGGCTAGGATAGAGGATGGGATAGGATATATGATACTATAGGATGGAGGATACGATATTATAGAGGATAGTATAGGATAGAGGATAGGATAGGGTAGAGGATAGGATAAGATAGAGGATAGGATAGGGTAGAGGATAGGATAAGATAGAGGATAGGATAGAATAGAGTACAGGATAGTGTAGAGGATAAGATAATATAGAGAATAGGATAGGATAGAGGATAGGACAGGATAGAGGATAGGATAGGATAGAGGATAGGGTAGGATAGAGGATAGGATAGGATAGAGAATAGAATACGATAGAGGATTGGATAGGATAGAGGATACCATACGATAGAGGATAGGCTAGGATAGAGGGTAGGATAGAGAATTGAATTGGATAGAGGATACGATACGATAGAGGATAGGATAGGATATATGATATTATAGGATGGAGGATACGATATTATAGAGGATAGGATAGGATAGAGGATAGGATAGGACAGAGGATAGGATAGGATAGAGGATAGGATAGGATAGAGGATTGGATAGGATAGAGGATACCATACGATAGAGGATAGGCTAGGATAGAGGGTAGGATAGAGAATTGGATAGGATAGAGGATAGGATAGGATAGAGGATAGGATAGGATTGAGGATCGGATAGGATAGAGGATAGGATAGGATAGACGATAGGATAGAGGATATTATACGATGGAGGATAGGATAGGATTGAGGATAGGATAAGATAGAGGATAGGATAGAATAGAGTACAGGATAGTATAGAGGATAAGATAGGATAGAGGATAGGATAGGATAGAGGATAGGATAGGACAGAGGATAGGATAGAGGATAGGATAGGATAGAGGATAGGATAGGATAGGATAGAGGATGTGATAGGATAGAGGATAGGATAGACGATACGATACGATAGAGGATAGGATAGGATAGAGTATAGGATAGGATACAGGATAGGATAGGAAAGAGTATAAGATAGGATAGAGGATAGGATAGGATAGAGGATAGGATAGAGGATTGGATAGGATTGAGTATAGGATAGAGGATTGGATAGGATAGAGGATAGGATAGAGGATATTATAGGATAGAGGATAGGACAGAGGGTTGGACTGATAGAGGATAGAATAGAGGGTTGGATAGGATAGAGGATAGGATTGAGGATATTATGGGATAGAGGATAGGATAGGATAGAGGATAGGATAGGATAGAGGATAGGATAGGATAGAGAATAGGATACGATAGAGGATAGGATAGGATAGATGATAGGATAGAGGATACCATACGATAGAGGATAGGCTAGGATACAGGGTAGGATAGAGGATAAGATACGATAGAGGATAGGATAGGATATATGATATTATAGGATGGAGGATACGATATTATAGAGGATAGGATAGGATAGACGATAGGATAGGGGATTGGATAGGATAGAGGATGGGATAGGACAGTGGATAGGATAGGATAGAGGATAGAATAGGATAGGATTGAGGATAGGATAGGATAGATGATGGGATATTACAGAGGATAGGATAGGATAGAGGATAGAATAGGATAGGATTGAGAATAGGATAGGATAGATGATTGGATAGGATAGAGGATAGGATAGGATAGAGGATAGGATAGGATAGAGGATAGGATAGGATAGAGGATAGGATAGGATATACGATATTATAGGATGGAGGATACGATATTATAGAGGATAGTATAGGATAGAGGGTAGGATAGGATATAGGGTAGGATAGAGGATAGGATAGGATATAGGATATGATAGGCTAGGATAGAGGATAGGATAGGATTGAGGACAGGATAGGATAGAGGATAGGATAGGATTGAGGATAGCATAGGATTGAGGAGAGGATAGGATAAGGTATAGGATAGGATTGAGGATAGGATAGGACAGAGGATAGGATAGGATAGAGGATAGGATAGGATAGAGAATTGGATGGGATAGAGGATACGATTCGATAGAGGATAGGATAGGATAGACGATGGGATAGGACAGTGGATAGGATAGGATAGAGGATAGAATAGGATAGGATTGAGGATAGGATAGGATATATGATGGGATAGGACAGAGGATAGGATAGGATAGAGGATAGAATAGGATAGGATTGAGAATAGGATAGGATAGATGATAGGATAGGATAGAGGATAGGATAGGATACAGGATAGGATAGGATAGAGGATAGGATAGGATATACGATATTATAGGATGGAGGATACGATATTATAGAGGATAGTATAGGATAGAGGGTAGGATAGGATATAGGGTAGGATAGAGAATTGGACAGGATAGAGGATACGATACGATAGAGGATAGGATAGGATAGAGGATAGGATAGGACAGAGGATAAGATAGGATAGAGGATAGGATAGGATTGTGGATATCATAGGATTGAGGATAGGGTAGGATAGAGAATAGGATAGGATAGAGGATAGGATAGGATAGAGGATAGGATAGAGGATACGATACGATAGAGGATAGGATAGGATAAGGAATAGGATAGGATAGAGGAAATGATAGGATAGAGTATAGGATAGGATTGAGGATAGGACAGGATAGAGGATAGGATAGGGTAGAGGATAGGACAGGATTGAGGATAGGATAGTATAGAGAATAGAATAGGATAGAGGATAGGATAGGATAGAGGATACGATTCGATAGAGGATAGGATAGGATAGAGGATGGGATAGGACAGAGGATAGGATAGGATAGAGGATAGAATAGGATAGGATTGAGGATAGGATAGGATAGATGATAGGATAGGATAGAGGATAGGATAGAGGATACGATACGATAGAGGATAGGATAGGATAAGGAATAGGATAGGATAGAGGAAATGATAGGATAGAGTATAGGATAGGATTGAGGATAGGACAGGATAGAGGATAGGATAGGGTAGAGGATAGGATAGGATAGAGGATAGAATAGGATAGGATTGAGGATAGGATAGGATAGATGATAGGATAGGATAGAGGATAGGATGGGAAGTAGGATAGGATAGGATAGAGTACAGGATAGTATAGAGGATAAGATAATATAGAGAATAGGATAGGATACAGGATAGGACAGGATAGAGGATAGGATAGGATAGAGGATAGGATAGTATAGAGAATAGAATAGGATAGAGGATAGGATAGGATTGAGGATAGGATAGGATAGATGATAGCATAGAGGATTGGATACGATAGAGGATACGATACGATAGAGGATAGGATAGGATAGAGGATAGGATAGAGGATAGGATAGAGGATTGGATAGGATTGAGGATAGGATAGGATAGGATAGGATAGGATAGGATAGGATAGAGGATAGGATAGGATAGAGGATAGGATAGGATTCAGGATAGGATAGGATAGAGGATAGCATAGGATTGGTTAGGATAGAGGATAGGATACGATATAGGATAGGATAGGATAGGGGATAGGATAGGATTGACGATAGGATAGGATAGAGGATAGGATAGGATAGAGGATATTATAGGATAGATGATAGGATAGGATAGAGGATAGGATAGGATTGAGGATAGGATAGGATAGAGGTTAGGATAGGATAGAGGATAGGATAGGATTGAGGATAGGATAGGATGGAGGATATCATAGGATAGAGCATAGGATAGAGGATATTATAGGAGAGAGGATATTATACGATGGAGGATAGGATAGAGGATAGGATAGAGGATTGGATAGGATAGAGGATACGATACGATAGAGGATAGAATAGGATAGAGGGTAGGATAGAGAATTGAATAGGATTGACGATATTATGGGATAGAGGATAGGATAGGATAGAGGGTAGGATAGAGAATTGGATGGGATAGAGGATACGATACGATAGAGGATAGGATAGGATAGAGGATGGGATAGGACAGAGGATAGGATAGGATAGAGGATAGGATAGGATAGAGGATAGGATAGGATAGAGGATATGATAGCCTAGGATAGAGGTTAGGATAGCATTGAGAATAGGATAGGATAGAGGATAGGATAGGATTGAGGATAGGATAGGGTGGAGGATAGGATAAGATAGAGGATAGGATAGGGTAGAGGATAGGATAAGATAGAGGATAGGATAGAATAGAGTACAGGATAGTAAAGAGGATAAGATAATATAGAGAATAGGGTAGGATAGAGGATAGGATAGGTTTGAGGATAGGATAGGATAGAGGATAGGATAGGATTGAGGATAGCATCGGATTGAGGATAGGATAGGATAGAGGATAGGATAGGATTGAGGATAGGATAGGATAGAGGATAGGATAGAGGATTGGATAGGATTGAGGATACGATACGATAGAGGATAGGATAGGATAGAGGGTAGGATAGAGAATTGAATAGGATTGAGGATATTATGGGATAGAGGATAGGATAGGATAGAGGATAGGATAGGATATATGATATTATAGGATGGAGGATACGATATTATAGAGGTTAGTATAGGATAGAGGATAGGATAGGGTGGAGGATAGGATAAGATAGAGGATAGGATAGGGTAAAGGATAGGATAAGATAGAGGATAGTATAGAGGATAAGATAATAGAGAGAATAGGATAGGATAGAGGATAGGACAGGATATAGGATAGGATAGGATAGAGGACAGGATAGGATAGAGGATAGGATAGGATATAGGATATGATAGGGTAGGATAGAGGATAGGATAGGATTGAGGATAGGATAGGATAGAGGATAGGATAGAGGATTGGATAGGATTGAGGATACGATACGATAGAGGATAGGATAGGATAGAGGGTAGGATAGAGAATTGAATAGGATTGACGATATTATGGGATAGACGATAGGATAGGATAGAGGGTAGGACAGAGAATTGGATGGGATAGAGGATACGATACGATAGAGGATAGGATAGGATATAGGATAGGCTAGGGTAGAGGATAGTATAAGATAGAGGATAGGATAGGGTAGAGGATAGGATAAGATACAGGATAGGATAGAATAGAGTACAGGATAGTATAGAGGATAAGATAATATAGAGAATAGGATAGGATAGATGATAGGACATGATAGAGGATAGGATAGGATAGAGGATGGGATAGGATAGAGGATAGGATAGTATAGAGAATAGAATAGGATAGAGGATAAGATAGGATTGAGAATAGGATAGGATAGATGATAGGATGGAGGATTGGATAGGATAGAGGATACGATACGATAGAGGATAGGATAGGATAGAGGGTAGGATTGAGAATTGGATGGGATAGAGGATACGATACGATAGAGGTTAGGATAGGATAGAGGATGGGATAGGACAGAGGATAGGATAGGATAGAGGATAGAATAGGATAGAGGATAGGATAGTATTGAGGATAGGATAGGATAGATGATAGGATAGAGGATAGGATAAGATAGAGGATAGGATATGGTAGAGGAGAGGATAAGATAGAGGATAGGATAGAATAGAGTACAGGATAGTATAGAGGATAAGATAATATAGAGAATAGGATAGGATTGAGAATAGAATACGATAGAGGATAGGATAGGATTCAGGATAGGATAGGATAGAGGATAGCATAGGATTGGTTAGGATAGAGGATAGGATACGATATATGATAGGATAGGATAGGGGATAGGATAGGATTGACGATAGGATAGGATAGAGGATAGGATAGGATAGAGGATATTATAGGATAGATGATAGGATAGGATAGAGGATAGGATAGGATTGAGGATAGGATAGGATAGAGGTTAGGATAGGATAGAGGATAGGATAGGATTGAGGATAGGATAGGATGGAGGATATCATAGGATAGAGCATAGGATAGAGGATATTATAGGAGAGAGGATATTATACGATGGAGGATAGGATAGAGGATAGGATAGAGGATTGGATAGGATAGAGGATACGATACGATAGAGGATAGAATAGGATAGAGGGTAGGATAGAGAATTGAATAGGATTGACGATATTATGGGATAGAGGATACGATAGGATAGAGGGTAGGATAGAGAATTGGATGGGATAGAGGATACGATACGATAGAGGATAGGATAGGATAGAGGATGGGATAGGACAGAGGATAGGATAGGATAGAGGATAGGATAGGATAGAGGATAGGATAGGATAGAGGATATGATAGCCTAGGATAGAGGCTAGGATAGCATTGAGAATAGGATAGGATAGAGGATAGGATAGGATTGAGGATAGGATAGGGTGGAGGATAGGATAAGATAGAGGATAGGATAGGGTAGAGGATAGGATAAGATAGAGGATAGGATAGAATAGAGTACAGGATAGTATAGAGGATAAGATAATATAGAGAATAGGGTAGGATAGAGGATAGGATAGGATTGAGGATAGGATAGGATAGAGGTTAGGATAGGATAGAGGATAGGATAGGATTGAGGATAGGATAGGATAGAGGATATCATAGGATAGAGCATAGGATAGAGGATATTATAGGAGAGAGGATATTATACGATGGAGGATAGGATAGAGGATAGGATAGAGGATTGGATAGGATAGAGGATACGATACGACAGAGGATAGAATAGGATAGAGGGTAGGATAGAGAATTGAATAGGATTGACGATATTATGGGATAGAGGATACGATAGGATAGAGGGTAGGATAGAGAATTGGATGGGATAGAGGATACGATACGATAGAGGATAGGATAGGATAGAGGATGGGATAGGACAGAGGATAGGATAGGATAGAGGATAGGATAGGATAGAGGATAGGATAGGATAGAGGATAGGATAGGATATATGATAATATAGGATGGAGGATACGATATTATAGAGGATAGTATAGGATAGAGGATAGGATAGTGTAGAGGATAGGATAAGATAGAGGATAGGATAGGGTAGAGGATAGGATAGGGTAGAGGATAGGATAAGATAGAGGATAGGATAGGGTAGAGGATAGGATAGGATAGAGGATTCCGATAGGATAGAGGATAGGATAGGATATATGATAATATAGGATGGAGGATACGATATTATAGAGGATAGTATAGGATAGATAATAGGATAGTGTAGAGGATAGGATAAGATAGAGGATAGGATAGGATAGAGAATAGAATACGACAGAGGATAGGATAGGATTGAGGATAGGATAGGATAGATGATAGGAAAGAGGATTGGATAGGATAGAGGATACCATACGATAGAGGATAGGCTAGGGTAGAGGGTAGGATAGAGAATTGGATAGGATAGAGGATACGATACGATAGAGGATAGGATAGGATATATGATATTATAGGATGGAGGATACGATATTATAGAGGATAGGATAGGATAGACGATAGAATAGGGGATTGGATAGGATAGAGGATATGATAGGATAGAGGATAGGATAGGATAGAGGATAGGATAGGACAGAGGATAGGATAGGATAGAGGATAGGATGGGAAGGAGGATAGGATACGATGGAGTACAGGATACTATAGAGGATAAGATAATATAGAGAATAGAATAGGATAGACGATAGTACAGGATAGAGGATACGATACGATAGAGGATAGGATAGGATAGAGGGTAGGATAGAGAATTGGATAGGATAGAGGATAAGATAGGATAGAGGACAGGATATGATAGAGGATAGGACAGGATTGAGGATAGGATAGGATAGAGGATAGGATAGGATAGCGGATAGGATAGAGGATATTATAGGAGAGAGGATATTATAGTTTAGAGGATAGGATAGGATTGAGGATAGGATTGGATACAGGATCGGATAGGATATATGATATTATAGGTTTTGAGGATACGATATTATAGAGGATAGGATAGGATAGAGGATAGGATAGGATTGAGGATATGATAGGATGGAGAATAGGATATGATAGAGGATAGGATAGGATAGAGGATAGGATAGGATAGAGGATAGGATAAGATAGAGGATAGGATAGGATAGAGGATAGGATGGGATAAAGGATAGGATAGGATAGCGTACAGGATAGTATAGAGGACAAGATAATATAGGGAATAGGATTGGATAGAGGATAGGATAGGACTGAGGATATGATAGGATGGAGAATAGGATATGATAGAGGATAGGATAGGATAGAGGATACGATATTATACAGGATACGATTTTATAGTAGATATTATAGGATACAGCACCGGATAGGATACGATATTATAGTGGATACGATATTATAGAGGATAGGATAGGATAGAGAAGAGGATAGGATAGAGGATAGGATAGGATAGAGGATCGGATAGGATTGAGGATAGGATAGGATAGATGATAGGATAGGATAGAGGATAGGATAGAGGATAGGATAGGATAGAGGATAAGATAGTATAGAGGATAGGATATGATAGAGGATAGGATAGGATAGAGGATAGGATAAGATAGAGGATAGCATAGGATAGAGGATAGGATAGGATAAAGGATAGGATAGGATGTATGATACTATAGGATTGAGGATACGATATTATACAGGACAGTATAGGATAGAGGATAGGATAGGGTAGAGGATAGGATAAGATAGAGGATAGGATAGGGTAGAGGATAGGATAAGATAGAGGATAGGATAGAATAGAGTACAGGATACTATAGAGGATAAGATAATATAAAGAATAGGGTAGGATAGAGGATAGGACAGGATAGAGGATAGGATAGGATAGAGGATAGGATAGGATAGAGGATAGCATAGGATTGGTTAGGATAGAGGATAGGATACGATATAGGATAGGATAGGATAGGGGATAGGATAGGATTAACGATAGGATAGGATAGAGGATAGGATAGGATAGAGGATATTATAGGATAGATGATAGGATAGGATAAAGGATAGGATAGGATTGAGGATAGGATAGGATAGAGGTTAGGATAGGATAGAGGATAGGATAGGATTAAGGATAGGATAGGATAGAGGATATCATTGGATAGAGCATAGGATAGAGGATATTATAGGAGAGAGGATATTATACGATGGAGGATAGGATAGAGGATAGGATAGAGGATTGGATAGGATAGAGGATACGATACGATAGAGGATAGAATAGGATAGAGGGTAGGATAGAGAATTGAATAGGATTGACGATATTATGGGATAGAGGATAGGATAGGATAGAGGGTAGGATAGAGAATTGGATGGGATAGAGGATACGATACGATAGAGGATAGGATAGGATAGAGGATGGGATAGGACAGAGGATAGGATAGGATAGAGGATAGGATAGGATAGAGGATAGGATAGGATAGAGGATATGATAGCCTAGGATAGAGGATAGGATAGCATTGAGAATAGGATAGGATAGAGGATAGGATAGGATTGAGGATAGGATAGGGTGGAGGATAGGATAAGACAGAGGATAGGATAGGGTAGAGGATAGGATAAGATAGAGGATAGGATAGAATAGAGTACAGGATAGTATAGAGGATAAGATAATATAGAGAATAGGGTAGGATAGAGGATAGGATAGGATTGAGAATAGGATAGGATAGAGGATAGGATAGGATTGAGGATAGCATCGGATTGAGGATAGGATAGGATAGAGGATAGGATATGATTGAGGATAGGATAGGATAGAGGATAGGATAGAGGATTGGATAGGATTGAGGATACGATACGATAGAGGATAGGATAGGATAGAGGGTAGGATAGAGAATTGAATAGGATTGAGTATATTATGGTATAGAGGATAGGATAGGATAGGATAGGATAAAGGATAGGATAGGATATATGATATTATAGGATGGAGGATACGATATTATAGAGGATAGGCTAGGGTAGAGGATAGTATAAGATAGAGGATAGGATAGGTTAGAGGATAGGATAAGATACAGGATAGGATAGAATAGAGTACAGGATAGTATAGAGGATAAGATAATATAGAGAATAGGATAGGATAGATGATAGGACATGATAGAGGATAGGATAGGATAGAGGATGGGATAGGATAGAGGATAGGATAGTATAGAGAATAGAATAGGATAGAGGATAGGATAGGATTGAGGATAGGATAGGATAGATGATAGGATAGAGGATTGGATAGGATAGAGGATACGATACGATAGAGGATAGGATAGGATAGAGGGTAGGATTGAGAATTGGATGGGATAGAGGATACGATACGATAGAGGTTAGGATAGGATAGAGGATGGGAGAGGACAGAGGATAGGATAGGATAGAGGATAGAATAGGATAGAGGATAGGATAGGATTGAGGATAGGATAGGATAGATGATAGGATATAGGATAGGATAAGATAGAGGATAGGATAGGGTCGAGGATAGCATAAGATAGAGGATATGATAGAATAGAGTACAGGATAGTATAGAGGACAAGATAATATAGAGAATAGGATATGATAGAGGATAGGACAGGATAGAGGATAGGATAGGATAGAGGATAGGATAGGATAGAGGATAGGATAGAGGATAGGATAGAGGATTGGATAGGATTGAGGATATTATGGGATAGAGGATAGGATAGGATAGAGGATAGGATAGGATAGAGGATAGGATAGGATAGAGGATATAATAGGATAGAGGATAGGATAGGATAGAGGATAGGATAGGATATATGATAATATAGGATGGAGGATACGATATTATAGAGGATAGTATAGGATAGAGGATAGGATAGGGTAGAGGATAGGATAAGATACAGGATAGGATAGGATAGAGAATAGAATACGATAGAGGATAGGATAGGATTGAGGATAGGATAGGATAGATGATAGGATAGAGGATTGGATAGGATAGAGGATACCATACGATAGAGGATAGGCTAGGATAGAGGTTAGGATAGAGAATTGGATAGGATAGAGGATACGATACGATAGAGGATAGGATAGGATATATGATATTATAGGATGGAGGATACGATATTATAGAGGATAGGATACGATAGACGATAGAATAGGGGATTGGATAGGATAGAGGATATGATAGGATAGAGGATAGGATAGGATAGAGGATAGGATAGGACAGAGGATAGGATAGGATAGAGGATAGGATAGGAAGGAGGATAGGATAGGATAGAGTACAGAATAGTATAGAGGACAAGATAATATAGAGAATAGGATATGATAGAGGATAGGACCGGATAGAGGATAGGATAGGATAAAGGATAGGATAGGATAGAGGATAGGATAGAGGATAGGATAGAGGATTGGATAGGATTGAGGATATTAGGGGATAGAGGATAGGATAGGATAGAGGATAGGATAGGATAGAGGATAGGATAGGATAGAGGATAGGATAGGATAGAGGATAGGATAGGATAGAGGATAGGATAGGATAGAGGTTAGGATAGAGAATTGGATAGGATAGAGTATACGATATGATAGAGGATAGGATAGGATATATGATATTATAGGATGGAGGATACGATATTATAGAGGATAGGATAGGATAGACGATAGAATAGGGGATTGGATAGGATAGAGGATATGATAGGATAGAGGATAGGATAGGATAGAGGATACGATAGGACAGAGGATAGGATAGGATAGAGGATAGGATGGGAAGTAGGATAGGATAGGATAGAGTACAGGATAGTATAGAGGATAAGATAATATAGAGAATAGGATAGGATACAGGATAGGACAGGATAGAGGATAGGATAGGATAGAGGATAGGATAGTATAGAGAATAGAATAGGATAGAGGATAGGATAGGATTGAGGATAGGATAGGATAGATGATAGCATAGAGGATTGGATACGATAGAGGATACGATACGATAGAGGATAGGATAGGATAGAGGATAGGATAGAGGATAGGATAGAGGATTGGATAGGATTGAGGATATTATGGGATAGAGAATAGGATAGGATAGGATTGAGGATAGGATAGGATATGTGATATTATAGGATGGAGGATACGAAATTATAGAGGATAGGATAGGGTAGAGGATAGGATAAGATAGAGGATAGGATAGAATAGAGTACAGGATAGTATAGAGGATAAGATAATATAGAGAATAGGATAGGATAGATTATAGGATAGGCTAGGATAGAGGATAGGATAGGATTGAGGATAGGATAGGATAGAGGATATTATAGGATTGAGGATAGGATAGAATTGAGGATAGGATAGGATAGAGAATAGGAAAGGATAGTGGATAGGATAGGATAGAGGATAGGATAGGATTGAGGATAGAATAGGATAGATGATAGGATAGGATAGAGGATAGGATAGGGTAGAGGATACGATATTATACAGGATACGATTTTATAGAGGATATTATAGGATAGAGCACTGGATAGGACATGGGATACGATATTATAGAGGATAGGATAGGATAGAGAATAGGATAGGATAGAGGATAGGATAGGATAGAGGATAGGATAGGATTGAGGATAGGATAGGAAATAGGATAGGATTGGATAGAGGATAGAATAGGATAGAGGATAGGATAGGATTGAGGATAGAATAGGATAGAGTATAGCATAGGATAACGAAAGGATAGAGGATATTATAGGATAGAGGATAGGATAGAATAGAGGATAGGATAGGATTGAGGATAGTATAGGATAGATGATAGGATAGGATAGAGGATAGGATAGGATAGAGGATACGGTATTATACAGGATACGATTTTATAGAGGATATTATAGGATAGAGCACCGGATAGGACATGGGATACGATATTATAGAGGATACGATATTATAGAGGATAGGATAATATAGAGAATAGGATAGGATAGAGGATAGGACAGGATAGAGGATAGGATAGGATTCGAGGATAGGATAGGATAGAGGATAGGATAGGATAGAGAAGACAATAGGATAGAGGATAGGATAGGATAGAGGATAGGATAGGATAGAGGATAGAATAGGATAGAGGATAGGATTGGATATAGGATAGAATAGGATAGAGGATAGGATAGGATTGAGGATAGAATAGGATAGAGTATAGCATAGGATAGACGATAGGGTAGAGGATATTATAGGATAGAGGATAGTATAGGATAGAGGATAGCATAGGATAGAGGATAGGATAGGATAGAGGATAGGATAGGATTGAGGATAGGATAGAATAGAGTACAGGATAGTATAGAGGATAAGATAGGAAAGAGGATAGGATAGGATAGAGGATAGGATAGGATTGAGGATAGGATAGGATACAGGATAGGATAGGATATATGATATTATAGGATGGAGGATACGATATTATAGAGGATACGATATTATAGAGGATAGGATAGGATAGAGGATAGGATAGGATAGAGGATAGGATAGGATAGAGGATTGGATAGGATAGAGGATAGGATAGGATAGAGGGTCAGATAGCGGATTGGATAGGATAGAGGATAGGATAGGATAGATGATAGGATAATATAGAGAATAGGATAGGATAGAGGATAGGATAGGATTCGCGGATAGGATAGGATAGAGGATAGGATAGGATAGAGAATAGAATAGGATAGAGGATAGGATAGGATAGGATAGAGCATTGGATAGGATAGAGAATAGCATAGGATAGAGGATAGGATAGGATAGAGGATAGGATAGGATTGAGGATAGGATAGCATAGAGGATAGGATAGGATTGAGGATAGGATAGGACAGCGGATACGATAGAGGATAGGATAGGATAGAGAATAGGATAGGATATATGATATTATAGGATGGAGGATACGATATCATAGAGGATAGGATAGGATAGAGGATAGGATAGGATAGAGGATAGGATAGGATAGAGGATAGGATAGGATAGAGGATAGGATAGGATAGAGGATAGGATAGGATAGAGGATAGGATAGGATAGAGGATAGGATAGGATAGAGGATAGGATAGGATAGAGGATAGGATAGGATTGAGGATAGGATTGGATACAGGATAGGGTAGGATAGGATAGAAGTTGGGTTGAGGATTGGATAGGATAGAGGATACGATACGATAGAGGATAGGATAGGATAGAGGATAGGATAGGATCGAGGATAGGATTTTACAGAGGATAGGATAGGATAGAGGATAGGATAGGATAGAGGACAGGATAGGATAGAGAATAGGATAGGATAGATGATAGGATAGAGGATACGATACTATAGAGGATAGGAAAGGATAGACGGTAGGATAGAAGATATTATAGGAGAGCGGATATTGTAGGATAGAGGATAGGATAGGATTGAGGATAGGATAGGATAGAGGATAGTATAGGATTGAGGATAGGATAGGATAGGATAGAGGATTCGATAGGATAGAGGATAGGATAGAGGATTGGATATGATTGAGGATATTATGGGATAGAGGATAGGATAGGGTAGGATATAGGATAGGATAGGATAGGATTGAGGATAGGATTGGATACAGGATAGGATAGGATATATGATATTATAGGATGGAGGATACGATATTATAGAGGATAGGATAGGATAGAGGATAGGATAGGATAGAGGATAGGATAGGATAGGATAGGATAGGATAGGATAGAGGATAGGATAGGATAGAGAATACGATAGGATACAGGATATGATAGGGTAGAGGTTAGGATAAGATAGAGAGTAGGATAGGGTAGAGGATAGGATAGGGTAGAGGATAGGATAAGATAGAGGATAGGATAGAAAAGAGTACAGGATAGTATAGAGGATAGGATAGGATAGAAGATAGGATAGGATTGAGGATAGGATAGGACAGCGGATACGATAGAGGATAGGATAGGATAGAGAATAGGATAGGATATATGATATTATAGGATGGAGGATACGATATCATAGAGGATAGGCTAGGATAGAGGATAGGATAGGATAGGATAGAGGATAGGATAGGATAGAGGATAGGATAGGATAGAGGATAGGATAGGATAGAGGATAGGATAGGATAGAGGATAGGATAGGATAGAGGATAGGATAGGATAGAGGATAGGATAGGATAGAGGATAGGATAGGATAGAGGATAGGATAGGATAGAGGATAGGATAGGATAGAGGATAGGATAGGATAGAGGATAGGATAGGATTGAGGATAGGATTGGATACAGGATAGGTTAGGATAGGATAGAAGTTGGGTTGAGGATTGGATAGGATAGAGGATACGATACGATAGAGGATAGGATAGGATAGAGGATAGGATAGGATCGAGGATAGGATTTTACAGAGGATAGGATAGGATAGAGGATAGGATAGGATAGAGGACAGGATAGGATAGAGAATAGGATAGGATAGATGATAGGATAGAGGATACGATACTATAGAGGATAGGAAAGGATAGACGGTAGGATAGAAGATATTATAGGAGAGCGGATATTATAGGATAGAGGATAGGATAGGATTGAGGATAGGATAGGATAGAGGATAGTATAGGATTGAGGATAGGATAGGATAGGATAGAGGATTCGATAGGATAGAGGATAGGATAGAGGATTGGATATGATTGAGGATATTATGGGATAGAGGATAGGATAGGGTAGGATATAGGATAGGATAGGATAGGATTGAGGATAGGATTGGATACAGGATAGGATAGGATATATGATATTATAGGATGGAGGATACGATATTATAGAGGATACGATATTATAGAGGATAGGATAGGATAGAGGATAGGATAGGATAGAGGATAGGATAGGATAGAGGATAGGATAGGATAGGATAGGATAGGATAGGATAGAGGATAGGATAGGATAGAGAATAGGATAGGATACAGGATATGATAGGGTAGAGGTTAGGATAAGATAGAGAATAGGATAGGGTAGAGGATAGGATAGGGTAGAGGATAGGATAAGATAGAGGATAGGATAGAAAAGAGTACAGGATAGTATAGAGGATAGGATAGGATAGAGGATAGGATAGAAAAGAGTACAGGATAGTATAGAGGATAGGATAGGATAGAAGATAGGATAGGATTGAGGATAGGATAGGATAGGATAGAGGATAGGATAGGCTTGAGGATAGGATAGGATAGAGGATAGAATAGGGGATAGGATTGGATACGGGATAGGATAGGATAGAGGTTAGGATAGAGGATTGGATAGGATTGAGGATACGATACGATAGAGGATAGGATAGGATAGGATAATATAGAGGATAGGATAGGATAGGCTTGAGGATAGGATAGGATAGAGGATAGGATAGGGGATAGGATTGGATACGGGATAGGATAGGATAGAGGATTGGATAGGATAGAGGTTAGGATACAGGATTGGATTGGATTGAGGATATTATGGGATAAAGGATAGGTTAGGATAGGATAATATCTAGGATAGGATAGGATAGAGAATGGGATAGGATACAGGATAGGATAGGATAGAGGATAGGATAGGGTAGAGGATAGGATAAGATAGAGGATAGGATAGAAAAGAGTACAGGATAGTATAGAGGATAGGATAGGATAGAGGATAGGATAGAAAAGAGTACAGGATAGTATAGAGGATAGGATAGGATAGAAGATAGGATAGGATTGAGGATAGGATAGGATAGGATAGAGGATAGGATAGGCTTGAGGATAGGATAGGATAGACGATAGAATAGGGGATAGGATTGGATACGGGATAGGATAGGATAGAGGATTGGATAGGATAGAGGTTAGGATAGAGGATTGGATAGGATTGAGGATATTATGGGATAGAGGATAGGATAGGATAGGATAATATAGAGGATAGGATAGGATAGAGAATGGGATAGGATACAGGATAGGATAGTATAGAGGATAGGATAGGATAGAGGATAGGATAGGATAGAGGATAGGATAGGATAGAGGATAGGATAGGATAGAGGATAGGATAGGATTGAGGATAGGATTGGATACAGGATAGGTTAGGATAGGATAGAAGTTGGGTTGAGGATTGGATAGGATAGAGGATACGATACGATAGAGGATAGGATAGGATAGAGGATAGGATAGGATCGAGGATAGGATTTTACAGAGGATAGGGTAGGATAGAGGATAGGATAGGATAGAGGACAGGATAGGATAGAGAATAGGATAGGATAGATGATAGGATAGAGGATACGATACTATAGAGGATAGGAAAGGATAGACGGTAGGATAGAAGATATTATAGGAGAGCGGATATTATAGGATAGAGGATAGGATAGGATTGAGGATAGGATAGGATAGAGGATAGTATAGGATTGAGGATAGGATAGGATAGGATAGAGGATTCGATAGGATAGAGGATAGGATAGAGGATTGCATAGGATAGAGGACAGGATAGTATAGAGAATAGAATAGGATAGAGGATAGGATAGGATTGAGGATAGGATAGGATCGAGGATAGGATAGGATATATGATACTATAGGATGGAGGATACGATATTATAGAGGATAGTATAGGATAGAGGATAGGATAGGGTAGAGGATAAGATAGGATAGAGGATAGGATAGGATAGAGGATAGGATAGGATAGAGGATAGGATAGGATAGAGGGTAGGGTAGAGAATTGGATGGGATGCAGGATACGATACGATAGAGGATAGGCTAGGATAGAGGATAGGATAGGATTGAGGATAGGATAGGATAGAGAATAGGATAGGTTTGAGGATAGCATAGGATTGAGGATAGGATAGGATAGAGGATAGGATAGGGTAGAGAATAGGATAAGATAGAGGATAGGATAGAATAGAGTACAGGATAGTATAGAGGATAAGATAATATAGAGAATAGGATAGGATAGAGGATAGGACAGGCTAGGATAGAGGATAGGATAGGATTGAGGATAGGATAGGATAGAGGATAGGATAGGATAGAGGATAGGATAGGATAGACGATAGGATACAGGATATTATAGGATAGAGGATAGGATAGGATTGAGGATTGGATAAGATGGAGGATAGGATAGAATAGAGTACAGGATAGTATAGATTATAAGATAGGATAGAGGATAGGATAGGATTGAGGATAGGGTAGGACAGAGGATAGGATAGGATAGAGGATAGGATAGGATAGAGGATAGGATAGAATAGAGTACAGGATAGTATAGAGGATAAGATAATATAGAGAATAAGATAGGATAGAGGATAGGACAGGTTAGAGGATAGGATAGAGGATAGGATAGGATAGAGGATAGGATAGTATAGAGAATAGATTAGGATAGAGGATAGGATAGGATTGAGGATAGGATAGGATACATGATAGGATAGAGTATTGGATAGGATAGAGGATACGATACGATAGAGGATAGGATAGGATAGAGGGTAGGATAGAGAATTGGATGGGATACAGGATACGATACGATAGAGGATATGATAGGATAGAGGATGGGATAGGACAGAGGATAGGATAGAGGATAGGATAGGATAGAGGATAGGATAGGATAGAAGATATGATAGGCTAGCATAGAGGATTGGATAGGATTGAGGATAGGATAGGATAGAGGATAGGATAGGATTGAGGATAGCATAGGATTGAGGATAGGATAGGATAGAGAGTAGGATAGGATAGAGGATAGGATAGGATAGAGGATAGGATAGAGGATTGCATAGGATAGAGGACAGGATAGTATGGAGAATAGAATAGGATAGAGGATAGGATAGGATTGAGGATAGGATAGGATCGAGGATAGGATAGGATATATGATACTATAGGATGGAGGATACGATATTATAGAGGATAGTATAGGATAGAGGATAGGATAGGGTAGAGGATAAGATAGGATAGGGGATAGGATAGGATAGAGGATAGGATAGGATATATGATACTATAGGATGGAGGATACGATATTGTAGAGGATAGTATAGTATAGAGGATAGGATAGGGTAGAGGATAGGATAGGATAGAGGATAGGATAGGATAGAGAATAGGATAGGATAGAGGATAGGATAGGGTAGAGGATAGGATAAGATAGAGGATAGGATAGAATAGAGTACAGGATAGTATAGAGGATAAGATAATATAGAGAAGAGGATAGGATAGAGGATAGGACAGGATAGAGGATAGGATAGGATACAGGATAGGAGAGGATAGAGGATAGGATAGGATAGAGGATAGGATAGTATAGAGAATAGAATAGGATAGAGGATAGGATAGGATTGAGGATAGGATAGGATAGATGATAGGATAGATGATTGGATAGGATAGAGGATACGATACGATAGAGGATAGGATAGGATAGAGGATGGGATAGGACAGAGGATAGGATAGGGTAGAGGATAGGATAGAATAGAGTACAGGATAGTATAGAGGATAAGATAATATAGAGAATAGGATAGGATAGAGGATAGGACAGGCTAGGATAGAGGATAGGATAGGATAGAGGATATGATAGGATAGAGGATAGGATAGGATAGAGGATATGATAGCATAGAGGATAGGATAGGATAGAGGATAGGATAGGATAGAGGATAGGATAGGATAGATGATAGGATAGAGGATTGGATAGGATAGATGATAGGATAGAGGATTGGATAGGATAGAGGATACGATACGATAGAGGATAGGATAGGATAGAGGGTAGGGTAGAGAATTGGATGGGATACAGGATACGATACGATAGAGGATAGGCTAGGATAGAGGATAGGATAGGATTGAGGATAGGATAGGATAGAGAATAGGATAGGTTTGAGGATAGCATAGGATTGAGGATAGGATAGGATAGAGGATAGGATGGGGTAGAGAATAGGATAAGATAGAGGATAGGATAGAATAGAGTACAGGATAGTATAGAGGATAAGATAATATAGAGAATAGGATAGGATAGAGGATAGGACAGGCTAGGATAGAGGATAGGATAGGATTGAGGATAGGATAGGATAGAGGATAGGATAGGATTGAGGATAGCTTAGGATTGAGGATAGGATAGGATAGAGAATAGGATAGGATAGAGGATAGGATAGGATAGAGGATAGGATAGAGGATTGGATAGGATTGAGGATATTATGGGGTAGAGGATAGGATAGGATAGGATAAGATAGATTATAGGATAGGATAGACGATAGGGTAAGATAGAGGATATGATAGGATAGAGGATAGGATAGGATAGAGGATATGATAGCATAGAGGATAGGATAGGATAGAGGATAGGATAGGATAGAGGATAGGATAGGATAGATGATAGGATAGAGGATTGGATAGGATAGATGATAGGATAGAGGATTGGATAGGATAGAGGATACGATACGATAGAGGATAGGATAGGATAGAGTGTAGGGTAGAGAATTGGATGGGATACAGGATACGATACGATAGAGGATAGGCTAGGATAGAGGATAGGATAGGATTGAGGATAGGATAGGATAGAGAATAGGATAGGTTTGAGGATAGCATAGGATTGAGGATAGGATAGGATAGAGGATAGGATAGGGTAAAGAATAGGATAAGATAGAGGATAGGATAGAATAGAGTACAGGATAGTATAGAGGATAAGATAATATAGAGAATAGGATAGGATAGAGGATAGGACAGGCTAGGATAGAGGATAGGATAGGATTGAGGATAGGATAGGATAGAGGATAGGATAGGATAGAGGATAGGATAGGATAGACGATAGGATACAGGATATTATAGGATAGAGGATAGGACAGGTTAGAGGATAGGATAGAGGATAGGATAGGATAGAGGATAGGATAGTATAGAGAATAGATTAGGATAGAGGATAGGATAGGATTGAGGATAGGATAGGATACATGATAGGATAGAGTATTGGATAGGATAGAGGATACGATACGATAGAGGATAGGATAGGATAGAGGGTAGGATAGAGAATTGGATGGGATACAGGATACGATACGATAGAGGATATGATAGGATAGAGGATGGGATAGGACAGAGGATAGGATAGAGGATAGGATAGGATAGAAGATATGATAGGCTAGCATAGAGGATTGGATAGGATTGAGGATAGGATAGGATAGAGGATAGGATAGGATTGAGGATAGCATAGGATTGAGGATAGGATAGGATAGAGAGTAGGATAGGATAGAGGATAGGATAGGATAGAGGATAGGATAGAGGATTGCATAGGATAGAGGACAGGATAGTATGGAGAATAGAATAGGATAGAGGATAGGATAGGATTGAGGATAGGATAGGATCGAGGATAGGATAGGATATATGATACTATAGGATGGAGGATACGATATTATAGAGGATAGTATAGGATAGAGGATAGGATAGGGTAGAGGATAAGATAGGATAGAGGATAGGATAGGATAGAGGATAGGATAGGATATATGATACTATAGGATGGAGGATACGATATTGTAGAGGATAGTATAGTATAGAGGATAGGATAGGGTAGAGGATAGGATAGGATAGAGGATAGGATAGGATAGAGAATAGGATAGGATAGAGGATAGGATAGGGTAGAGGATAGGATAAGATAGAGGATAGGATAGAATAGAGTACAGGATAGTATAGAGGATAAGATAATATAGAGAATAGGATAGGATAGAGGATAGGACAGGCTAGGATAGAGGATAGGATAGGATAGAGGATATGATAGGATAGAGGATAGGATAGGATAGAGGATATGATAGCATAGAGGATAGGATAGGATAGAGGATAGGATAGGATAGAGGATAGGATAGGATAGATGATAGGATAGAGGATTGGATAGGATAGATGATAGGATAGAGGATTGGATAGGATAGAGGATACGATACGATAGAGGATAGGATAGGATAGAGGGTAGGGTAGAGAATTGGATGGGATACAGGATACGATACGATAGAGGATAGGCTAGGATAGAGGATAGGATAGGATTGAGGATAGGATAGGATAGAGAATAGGATAGGTTTGAGGATAGCATAGGATTGAGGATAGGATAGGATAGAGGATAGGATGGGGTAGAGAATAGGATAAGATAGAGGATAGGATAGAATAGAGTACAGGATAGTATAGAGGATAAGATAATATAGAGAATAGGATAGGATAGAGGATAGGACAGGCTAGGATAGAGGATAGGATAGGATTGAGGATAGGATAGGATAGAGGATAGGATAGGATTGAGGATAGCTTAGGATTGAGGATAGGATAGGATAGAGAATAGGATAGGATAGAGGATAGGATAGGATAGAGGATAGGATAGAGGATTGGATAGGATTGAGGATATTATGGGGTAGAGGATAGGATAGGATACGATAAGATAGATTATAGGATAGGATAGACGATAGGGTAAGATAGAGGATAGGATAGGGTAGAGGATAGGATAAGATAGAGGATAGGATAGAATAGAGTACAGGATAGTATAGAGGATAAGATAATATAGAGAATAGGATAGGATAGAGGATAGGACAGGATAGAGGAGAGGATAGGATAGAGGATAGGATAGGATAGAGGATAGGATAGGATAGATGATAGGATAGAGGATTGGATAGGATAGAGGATTGGATAGGATAGAGGATACGATACGATAGAGGGTTGGATAGGATAGAGGATACGATACGATAGAGGATTGGATAGGATAGAGGATAGGATAGGATTGAGGATAGGATAGGATAGCTGGTAGGATAGAGAATTGAATAGGATTGAGGATATTATGGGATAGAGAATAGGATAGGATAGGATAGGATAGATGATAGGATAGGATAGAGGATAGGATAGGATAGAGGATAGGATAGAATAGAGTACAGGATAGGATAGAGGATAGGACAGGATAGAGGATAGGATAGGATAGAGGATAGGACAGGATAGAGGATAGGATACGATAGAGGATAGGATAGGATAGAGGATAGGATAGGATAGAGGATAGGATAGGATAGATGATAGGATAGAGGATTGGATAGGATAGAGGATACGATACGATAGAGGATAGGATAGGATAGAGGATACGATACGATAGAGGATAGGATAGGATAGAGGATGGGATAGGACAGAGGATAGGATAGGATAGAGGATAGAATAGGATAGAGGATGGGATAGGATTGAGGATAGAATAGGATAGAGGATAGGATAGGATAGAGGATAGGATAGAGGATTGGATAGGATTGAGGATATTATGGGATAGAGGATAGGATAGGATAGAGGATAGGATAGGATAGAGGATAGGATAGGATAGAGGAAAGGATAGGATAGAGGATAGGATAGGATTGAGGATAGGATAGGATAGATGATAGGATAGAGGATTGGATAGGATAGAGGATACGATACGATAGAGGATAGGATAGGATAGAGGGTAGGATAGAGAATTGGATGGGATAGAGGATACTATACGATAGGGGATAGGATAGGATAGAGGGTAGGACAGAGAATTGGATAAGGATAGAGGATACGATACGATAGAGGATAGGATAGGATAGAGGATGGGATAGGACAGAGGATAGGATAGGATAGAGGATAGAATAGGATAGAGGATAGGATAGGATTGAGGATAGAATAGGATAGAGGATAGGATAGGATAGAGGATAGGATAGGATAGATGATAGGATAGAGGATTGGATAGGATAGAGGATAGGATAGGATAGAGGATAGGATAGGATAGAGGATAGGAAAGGATAGATGATATTATAGAGGATTGGATAGGATAGAGGATACGATACGATAGAGGATATAATAGGATAGAAGGTAGGACAGAGAATTGGATAAGGATAGAGGATACGATACGATAGAGGATATGATAGGATAGAGGATGGGATAGGACAGAGGATAGGATAGGATAGAGGATAGAATAGGATAGAGGATAGGATAGGATTGAGGATAGAATAGGATAGAGGATAGGATAGGATAGAGGATAGGATAGAGGATTGGATAGGATTGAGGATATTATGGGATAGAGGATAGGATACGATATTATAGAGGATAGTATAGGATAGAGGATAGGATAGGTTAGAGGATAGGATAAGTTAGAGGATAGTATAGGGTAGAGGATAGGATAAGATAGAGGATATAATAGAATAGAGTACAGGATAGTATAGAGGACAAGATAATATAGAGAATTGGATAGGATAGAGGATAGGACAGGATAGAGGATAGGATAGGATAGGATAGAGGATAGGATAGGATAGAGGATAGGATAGGATAGAGGATATGATAGGCTAGGATAGAGGATAGGATAGGATTGAGGATAGCATAGGATTGAGGATAGGATAGGATAGAGAATAGGATAGAGGATAGGATAGAGAATTGAATTGGATTGAGGATATTATGGGATTGAGGATAGGATAGGATAGGATAGGATAGAGGATAGGATAGGATAGGATAGAGGATAGGATAGGATACTGGATAGGATGAGATAGAGGATAGGATAGAATAGAGTACAGGATAGTATAGAGGATAAGATAATATAGAGAATAGGATAGGATAGAGGATAGGACAGGATAGAGGATAGGATAGGATAGAGGATAGGATAGGATAGAGGATAGGATAGTATAGAGAATAGAATAGGATAGAGGATAGGATAGGATTGAGGATAGGATAGGATAGATGATAGGATAGAGGATTGGATGGGATAGAGGATACGATACGATAGAGGATAGGATAAGATAGAGGATTGGATAGGACAGAGGATAGGATAGGATAGAGGACAGGATAGGATAGAGGATAGGATAGGATAGAGGATAGGATAGGATAGAGGATATGATAGGCTAGGATAGAGGATAGGATAGGATTGAGGATAGGATAGGATATAGGATATGATAGGCTAGGATAGAGGATAGGATAGGATTGAGGATAGCATAGGATTGAGGATAGGATAGGGTAGAGAGTAGGATAGGATAGAGGATAGGATAGGTTAGAGGATAGGATAGAGGATAGGATAGGATAGAGAATAGGATAGAGGATAGGATAGAGAATTGAATTGGATTGAGGATATTATGGGATTGAGGATAGGATAGGATAGGATAGGATAGAGGATAGGATAGGATAGGATAGGGGATAGGATAGGATACTGGATAGGATGAGATAGAGGATAGGATAGAATAGAGTACAGGATAGTATAGAGGATAAGATAATATAGAGAATAGGATAGGATAGAGGATAGGACAGGATAGAGGATAGGATAGGATAGAGGATAGGATAGGATAGAGGATAGGATAGTATAGAGAATAGAATAGGATAGAGGATAGGATAGGATTGAGGATAGGATAGGATAGATGATAGGATAGAGGATTGGATGGGATAGAGGATACGATACGATAGAGGATAGGATAAGATAGAGGATTGGATAGGACAGAGGATAGGATAGGATAGAGGACAGGATAGGATAGAGGATAGGATAGGATAGAGGATATGATAGGCTAGGATAGAGGATAGGATAGGATTGAGGATAGGATAGGATATAGGATATGATAGGCTAGGATAGAGGATAGGACAGGATTGAGGATAGGATAGGATAGAGGATAGGATAGGATTGAGGATAGCATAGGATTGAGGATAGGATAGGGTAGAGAGTAGGATAGGATAGAGGATAGGATAGGTTAGAGGATAGGATAGAGGATTGCATAGGATTGAGGATATTATGGGATAGAGGATAGGATAGGATAGGATAGGATAGAGGATAGGATAAGATAGAGGATAGGATAGGGTAGAGGATAGGATAAGATAGAGGATAGGATAAAATAGAGTACAGGATAGTATAGAGGATAAGATAATATAGAGAATAGGATAGGGTAGAGGATAGGACAGGATAGAGGATAGGATAGGATAGAGGATAGGATAGGATAGAGGATAGGATAGTATAGAGAATAGAATAGGATAGAGGATAGGATAGTATTGAGGATAGGATAGGATATAGGGTAGGATAGAGAATTGGATAGGATAGAGGATACGATACGATATAGGATAGGATAGGTTAGTGGATAGGATAGGAAAGAGGATAGGATAGGATAGAGGATAGTATTGGATAGAGGATATGATAGGATAGAGGATGGGATAGGATTGAGGATAGCATAGGATTGAGGATAGGGTAGGATAGAGAATAGGATAGGATAGAGGATAGGATAGAGGATTGGATAGGCTAGAGGATAGGATAGAGGATTGGATAGGATTGAGGATATTATGGGATAGAGGATAGGATAGGATAGGATAGGATATGATAGATGATAGGATAGAGGATTGGATGGGATAGAGGATACGATACGATAGAGGATAGGATAGGATAGAGGATAGGATAGAGGGTAGGATAGAGAATTGGATAAGGATAGAGAATACGATACGATAGAGGATAGGATAGGATAGAGGGTAGGACAGAGAATTGGATAAGGATAGAGAATACGATACGATAGTGGATATGATAGGATAGAGGATGGGATAGGACAGAGTATAGGATAGGATAGAGGATAGGATAAGTTAGAGGATAGGATAGAATAGAGTACAGGATAGTATAGAGGATAAGATAATATAGAGAATAGGATAGGATAGAGGATAGGACAGGATAGATGATAGGATAGGATAGAGGATAGGATAGGATAGAGGATAGGATAGTATAGAGAATAGAATAGGATAGAGGATAGGATAGGATTGAGGATAGGATAGGATAGATGATAGGATAGAGGATTGGATGGGATAGAGGATACGATGCGATAGACGATAGGATAGGATAGAGGATGGGATAGGACAGAGGATAGGATAGGATAGAGGACAGGATAGGATAGAGGATAGGATAGGATATATGATAGGATAGAGGATGGGATAGGACAGAGGATAGGATAGGATAGAGGATAGGACAGGATAGAGGATAGGATAGGATAGAGGATAGGATAGGATAGAGGATAGGATAGGATAGATGATAGGATAGAGGATTGGATAGGATAGAGGATACGATACGATAGAGGATAGGATAGGATAGAGGGTAGGATAGAGAATTGGATAAGGATAGAGGATACGATACGATAGAGGATAGGATAGGATAGAGGATGGGATAGGACAGAGGATAGGATAGGATAGATGATAGAATAGGATAGAGGATAGGATAGGATTGAGGATAGAATAGGATAGAGGATAGGATAGGATAGAGGATAGGATAGAGGGTAGGATAGAGAATTGGATAAGGATAGAGAATACGATACGATAGAGGATAGGATAGGATAGATGGTAGGACAGAGAATTGGATAAGGATAGAGAATACGATACGATAGAGGATATGATAGGATAGAGGATGGGATAGGACAGAGTATAGGATAGGATAGAGGATAGAATAGGATAGAGGATAGGATAGGATTGAGGATAGGATAGGATAGATGATAGGATAGAGGATTGGATAGGATAGAGGATACGATACGATAGAGGATAGGATAGGATAGAGGGTAGGATAGAGAATTGGATAAGGATAGAGGATACGATACGATAGAGGATAGGATAGGATAGAGGATGGGATAGGACAGAGGATAGGATAGGATAGAGGATAGAATAGGATAGAGGATAGGATAGGATTGAGGATAGAATAGGATAGAGGATAGGATAGGATAGAGGATAGGATAGAGGGTAGGATAGAGAATTGGATAAGGATAGAGAATACGATACGATAGAGGATAGGATAGGATAGAGGGTAGGACAGAGAATTGGATAAGGATAGAGAATACGATACGATAGAGGATATGATAGGATAGAGGATGGGATAGGACAGAGTATAGGATAGGATAGAGGATAGAATAGGATAGAGGATAGGATAGGATTGAGGATAGGATAGGATAGATGATAGGATAGAGGATTGGATAGGATAGAGGATACGATACGATAGAGGATAGGATAGGATAGAGGGTAGGATAGAAAATTGAATAGGATTGAGGATATTATGGGATAGAGGATAGGATAGGATAGGATAGGATAGATGATAGGATAGAGGATTGGATGGGATAGAGGATACGATGCGATAGACGATAGGATAGGATAGAGGATGGGATAGGACAGAGGATAGGATAGGATAGAGGACAGGATAGGATAGAGGATAGGATAGGATATATGATAGGATAGAGGATGGGATAGGACAGAGGATAGGATAGGATAGAGGATAGAATAGGATAGAGGATAGAATAGGATAGAGGATAGGATAGGATTGAGGATAGAATAGGATAGAGGATAGGATAGGATAGAGGATAGGATAGAGGATTGGATAGGATTGAGGATAGTATAGGGTAGAGGATAGGATAAGATAGAGGATATAATAGAATAGAGTACAGGATAGTATAGAGGACAAGATAATATAGAGAATTGGATAGGATAGAGGATAGGACAGGATAGAGGATAGGATAGGATAGGATAGAGGATAGGATAGGATAGAGGATAGGATAGGATAGAGGATATGATAGGCTAGGATAGAGGATAGGATAGGATTGAGGATAGCATAGGATTGAGGATAGGATAGGATAGAGAATAGGATAGAGGATAGGATAGAGAATTGAATTGGATTGAGGATATTATGGGATTGAGGATAGGATAGGATAGGATAGGATAGAGGATAGGATAGGATAGGATAGAGGATAGGATAGGATACTGGATAGGATGAGATAGAGGATAGGATAGAATAGAGTACAGGATAGTATAGAGGATAAGATAATATAGAGAATAGGATAGGATAGAGGATAGGACAGGATAGATGATAGGATAGGATAGAGGATAGGATAGGATAGAGGATAGGATAGTATAGAGAATAGAATAGGATAGAGGATAGGATAGGATTGAGGATAGGATAGGATAGATGATAGGATAGAGGATTGGATGGGATAGAGGATACGATACGATAGAGGATAGGATAAGATAGAGGATTGGATAGGACAGAGGATAGGATAGGATAGAGGACAGGATAGGATAGAGGATAGGATAGGATAGAGGATATGATAGGCTAGGATAGAGGATAGGATAGGATTGAGGATAGGATAGGATATAGGATATGATAGGCTAGGATAGAGGATAGGACAGGATTGAGGATAGGATAGGATAGAGGATAGGATAGGATTGAGGATAGCATAGGATTGAGGATAGGATAGGGTAGAGAGTAGGATAGGATAGAGGATAGGATAGGTTAGAGGATAGGATAGAGGATTGCATAGGATTGAGGATATTATGGGATAGAGGATAGGATAGGATAGGATAGGATAGAGGATAGGATAAGATAGAGGATGGGATAGGGTAGAGGATAGGATAAGATAGAGGATAGGATAAAATAGAGTACAGGATAGTATAGAGGATAAGATAATATAGAGAATAGGATAGGGTAGAGGATAGGACAGGATAGAGGATAGGATAGGATAGAGGATAGGATAGGATAGTGGATAGGATAGTATAGAGAATAGAATAGGATAGAGGATAGGATAGTATTGAGGATAGGATAGGATATAGGGTAGGATAGAGAATTGGATAGGATAGAGGATACGATACGATATAGGATAGGATAGGTTAGTGGATAGGATAGGAAAGAGGATAGGATAGGATAGAGGATAGTATTGGATAGAGGATATGATAGGATAGAGGATGGGATAGGATTGAGGATAGCATAGGATTGAGGATAGGGTAGGATAGAGAATAGGATAGGATAGAGGATAGGATAGAGGATTGGATAGGCTAGAGGATAGGATAGAGGATTGGATAGGATTGAGGATATTATGGGATAGAGGATAGGATAGGATAGGATAGGATATGATAGATGATAGGATAGAGGATTGGATGGGATAGAGGATACGATACGATAGAGGATAGGATAGGATAGAGGATAGGATAGAGGGTAGGATAGAGAATTGGATAAGGATAGAGAATACGATACGATAGAGGATAGGATAGGATAGAGGGTAGGACAGAGAATTGGATAAGGATAGAGAATACGATACGATAGTGGATATGATAGGATAGAGGATGGGATAGGACAGAGTATAGGATAGGATAGAGGATAGGATAAGTTAGAGGATAGGATAAAATAGAGTACATGATAGTATAGAGGATAAGATAATATAGAGAATAGGATAGGGTAGAGGATAGGACAGGATAGAGGATAGGATAGGATAGAGGATAGGATAGGATAGAGGATAGGATAGTATAGAGAATAGAATAGGATAGAGGATAGGATAGTATTGAGGATAGGATAGGATATAGGGTAGGATAGAGAATTGGATAGGATAGAGGATACGATACGATATAGGATAGGATAGGTTAGTGGATAGGATAGGAAAGAGGATAGGATAGGATAGAGGATAGTATTGGATAGAGGATATGATAGGATAGAGGATGGGATAGGATTGAGGATAGCATAGGATTGAGGATATTGTAGGATAGAGAATAGGATAGGATAGAGGATAGGATAGAGGATTGGATAGGCTAGAGGATAGGATAGAGGATTGGATAGGATTGAGGATATTATGGGATAGAGGATAGGATAGGATAGGATAGGATATGATAGATGATAGGATAGAGGATTGGATGGGATAGAGGATACGATACGATAGAGGATAGGATAGGATAGAGGATAGGATAGAGGGTAGGATAGAGAATTGGATAAGGATAGAGAATACGATACGATAGAGGATAGGATAGGATAGAGGGTAGGACAGAGAATTGGATAAGGATAGAGAATACGATACGATAGAGGATATGATAGGATAGAGGATGGGATAGGACAGAGTATAGGATAGGATAGAGGATAGAATAGGATAGAGGATAGGATAGGATTGAGGATAGGATAGGATAGATGATAGGATAGAGGATTGGATAGGATAGAGGATACGATACGATAGAGGATAGGATAGGATAGAGGGTAGGATAGAGAATTGGATACGGATAGAGGATACGATACGATAGAGGATAGGATAGGATAGAGGATGGGATAGGACAGAGGATAGGATAGGATAGAGGATAGAATAGGATAGAGGATAGGATAGGATTGAGGATAGAATAGGATAGAGGATAGGATAGGATAGAGGATAGGATAGAGGGTAGGATAGAGAATTGGATAAGGATAGAGAATACGATACGATAGAGGATAGGATAGGATAGAGGGTAGGACAGAGAATTGGATAAGGATAGAGAATACGATACGATAGAGGATATGATAGGATAGAGGATGGGATAGGACAGAGTATAGGATAGGATAGAGGATAGAATAGGATAGAGGATAGGGTAGGATTGAGGATAGGATAGGATAGATGATAGGATAGAGGATTGGATAGGATAGAGGATACGATACGATAGAGGATAGGATAGGATAGAGGGTAGGATAGAAAATTGAATAGGATGGAGGATATTATGGGATAGAGGATAGGATAGGATAGGATAGGATAGATGATAGGATAGAGGATTGGATGGGATAGAGGATACGATGCGATAGACGATAGGATAGGATAGAGGATGGGATAGGACAGAGGATAGGATAGGATAGAGGACAGGATAGGATAGAGGATAGGATAGGATATATGATAGGATAGAGGATGGGATAGGACAGAGGATAGGATAGGATAGAGGATAGAATAGGATAGAGGATAAGATAGGATTGAGGATAGGATAGGATAGATGATAGGATAGAGGATTGGATAGGATAGAGGATACGATACGGTAGAGGGTAGGATAGAGAATTGAATAGGATTGAAGATATTATGGGATAGAGGATAGGATAGGATAGGATAGGGATAGAGGATAGGATAAGATAGAGGATAGGATAGGGTAGAGGATAGGATAAGATAGAGGATAGGATAGAATAGAGTACAGGATAGTATAGAGGATAAGATAATATAGAGAATAGGATAGGATAGAGGATAGGACAGGATAGAGGATAGGATAGGATAGAGGATAGGATAGGATAGAGGATAGGATAGGATAGATGATAGGATAGAGGATTGGATAGGATAGAGGATACGATACGATAGAGGATAGGATAGGATAGAGGGTAGGATAGAGAATTGGATAAGGATAGAGGATACGATACGATAGAGGATAGGATAGGATAGAGGATGGGATAGGACAGAGGATAGGATAGGATAGATGATAGAATAGGATAGAGGATAGGATAGGATTGAGGATAGAATAGGATAGAGGATAGGATAGGATAGAGGATAGGATAGAGGGTAGGATAGAGAATTGGATAAGGATAGAGAATACCATACGATAGAGGATAGGATAGGATAGAGGGTAGGACAGAGAATTGGATAAGGATAGAGAATACGATACGATAGAGGATATGATAGGATAGAGGATGGGATAGGACAGAGTATAGGATAGGATAGAGGATAGAATAGGATAGAGGATAGGATAGGATTGAGGATAGGATAGGATAGATGATAGGATAGAGGATTGGATAGGATAGAGGATACGATACGATAGAGGATAGGATAGGATAGAGGGTAGGATAGAGAATTGGATAAGGATAGAGGATACGATACGATAGAGGATAGGATAGGATAGAGGATGGGATAGGACAGAGGATAGGATAGGATAGATAATAGAATAGGATAGAGGATAGGATAGGATTGAGGATAGAATAGGATAGAGGATAGGATAGGATAGAGGATAGGATAGAGGGTAGGATAGAGAATTGGATAAGGATAGAGAATACGATACGATAGAGGATATGATAGGATAGAGGATGGGATAGGACAGAGTATAGGATAGGATAGAGGATAGAATAGGATAGAGGATAGGATAGGATTGAGGATAGGATAGGATAGATGATAGGATAGAGGATTGGATAGGATAGAGGATACGATACGATAGAGGATAGGATAGGATAGAGGGTAGGATAGAGAATTGGATAAGGATAGAGGATACGATACGATAGAGGATAGGATAGGATAGAGGATGGGATAGGATAGAGGGTAGGATAGAGAATTGGATAAGGATAGAGGATACGATACGATAGAGGATAGGATAGGATAGAGGATGGGATAGGACAGAGGATAGGATAGGATAGATAATAGAATAGGATAGAGGATAGGATAGGATTGAGGATAGAATAGGATAGAGGATAGGATAGGATAGAGGATAGGATAGAGGGTAGGATAGAGAATTGGATAAGGATAGAGAATACGATACGATAGAGGATATGATAGGATAGAGGATGGGATAGGACAGAGTATAGGATAGGATAGAGGATAGAATAGGATAGAGGATAGGATAGGATTGAGGATAGGATAGGATAGATGATAGGATAGAGGATTGGATAGGATAGAGGATACGATACGATAGAGGATAGGATAGGATAGAGGGTAGGATAGAGAATTGGATAAGGATAGAGGATACGATACGATAGAGGATAGGATAGGATAGAGGATGGGATAGGACAGAGGATAGGATAGGATAGATGATAGAATAGGATAGAGGATAGGATAGGATTGAGGATAGAATAGGATAGAGGATAGGATAGGATTGAGGATAGAATAGGATAGAGGATAGGATAGGATAGAGGATAGGATAGAGGGTAGGATAGAGAATTGGATAAGGATAGAGAATACGATACGATAGAGGATAGGATAGGATAGAGGGTAGGACAGAGAATTGGATAAGGATAGAGAATACGATACGATAGAGGATATGATAGGATAGAGGATGGGATAGGACAGAGTATAGGATAGGATAGAGGATAGAATAGGATAGAGGATAGGATAGGATTGAGGATAGGATAGGATAGATGATAGGATAGAGGATTGGATAGGATAGAGGATACGATACGATAGAGGATAGGATAGGATAGAGGGTAGGATAGAGAATTGGATAAGGATAGAGGATACGATACGATAGAGGATAGGATAGGATAGAGGATGGGATAGGACAGAGGATAGGATAGGATAGATAATAGAATAGGATAGAGGATAGGATAGGATTGAGGATAGAATAGGATAGAGGATAGGATAGGATAGAGGATAGGATAGAGGGTAGGATAGAGAATTGGATAAGGATAGAGAATACGATACGATAGAGGATAGGATAGGATAGAGGGTAGGACAGAGAATTGGATAAGGATAGAGAATACGATACGATAGAGGATATGATAGGATAGAGGATGGGATAGGACAGAGTATAGGATAGGATAGAGGATAGAATAGGATAGAGGATAGGATAGGATTGAGGATAGGATAGGATAGATGATAGGATAGAGGATTGGATAGGATAGAGGATACGATACGATAGAGGATAGGATAGGATAGAGGGTAGGATAGAGAATTGGATAAGGATAGAGGATACGATACGATAGAGGATAGGATAGGATAGAGGATGGGATAGGACAGAGGATAGGATAGGATAGATAATAGAATAGGATAGAGGATAGGATAGGATTGAGGATAGAATAGGATAGAGGATAGGATAGGATAGAGGATAGGATAGAGGGTAGGATAGAGAATTGGATAAGGATAGAGAATACGATACGATAGAGGATATGATAGGATAGAGGATGGGATAGGACAGAGTATAGGATAGGATAGAGGATAGAATAGGATAGAGGATAGGATAGGATTGAGGATAGGATAGGATAGATGATAGGATAGAGGATTGGATAGGATAGAGGATACGATACGATAGAGGATAGGATAGGATAGAGGGTAGGATAGAGAATTGGATAAGGATAGAGGATACGATACGATAGAGGATAGGATAGGATAGAGGATGGGATAGGACAGAGGATAGGATAGGATAGATGATAGAATAGGATAGAGGATAGGATAGGATTGAGGATAGAATAGGATAGAGGATAGGATAGGATAGAGGATAGGATAGAGGGTAGGATAGAGAATTGGATAAGGATAGAGAATACGATACGATAGAGGATAGGATAGGATAGAGGGTAGGACAGAGAATTGGATAAGGATAGAGAATACGATACGATAGAGGATATGATAGGATAGAGGATGGGATAGGACAGAGTATAGGATAGGATAGAGGATAGAATAGGATAGAGGATAGGATAGGATTGAGGATAGGATAGGATAGATGATAGGATAGAGGATTGGATAGGATAGAGGATACGATACGATAGAGGATAGGATAGGATAGAGGGTAGGATAGAGAATTGGATAAGGATAGAGGATACGATACGATAGAGGATAGGATAGGATAGAGGATGGGATAGGACAGAGGATAGGATAGGATAGATAATAGAATAGGATAGAGGATAGGATAGGATTGAGGATAGAATAGGATAGAGGATAGGATAGGATAGAGGATAGGATAGAGGGTAGGATAGAGAATTGGATAAGGATAGAGAATACGATACGATAGAGGATAGGATAGGATAGAGGGTAGGACAGAGAATTGGATAAGGATAGAGAATACGATACGATAGAGGATATGATAGGATAGAGGATGGGATAGGACAGAGTATAGGATAGGATAGAGGATAGAATAGGATAGAGGATAGGATAGGATTGAGGATAGGATAGGATAGATGATAGGATAGAGGATTGGATAGGATAGAGGATACGATACGATAGAGGATAGGATAGGATAGAGGGTAGGATAGAAAATTGAATAGGATTGAGGATATTATGGGATAGAGGATAGGATAGGATAGGATAGGATAGAGGATAGGATAGGATATATGACATTATAGGATGGAGGATACGATATTATAGAGGATATGATAGGGTAGAGGATAGGATAAGATAGAGGATAGGATAGGGTAGAGGATAGGATAAGATAGAGGATAGGATAGAATAGAGTACAGGATAGTATAGAGGATAGGATAGTACAGAGAATAGAATAGGATAAAGGATAGGATAGGATTGAGGATAGGATAGGATAGATGATAGGATAGAGGATAGGATAGGATGGAGGTTGGGATAGGACAGAGGATAGGATAGGATAGAGGACATAATAGGATAGAGGATAGGATGGGATAGAGGATATGATAGGCTAGGATAGAGGATAGGATAGGATAGAGGATAGGACAGGATTGAGGATAGGATAGGATAGAGGATAGGATAGGATTGAGGATAGCATACGATTGAGGATAGGATAGGATAGAGAATAGGATAGGATAGAGGATAGGATAGGATAGAGGATAGGATAGAGGATAGAATAGAGGATTGGATAGGATTAAGGATATTATGGGATAGAGGATAGGATAGGATAGGATAGGATAGAGGATAGGATAGGATAGAGGATAGGACAGGATAGAGGATAGGATAGGATAGAGGATAGGATAGGATAGAGGATAGGATAGTATAGAGAATAGAATGGGATAGAGGTTAGGATAGGATTGAGGATAGGATAGGATAGATGATAGGATAGAGGATTGGATGGGATAGAGGATACGATACGATAGAGGATAGGATAGGATAGAGGATGGGATAGGACAGAGGATAGGATAGAATAGAGGACAGGATAGGATAGAGGATAGGATAGGATAGAGGATATGATAGGCTAGGATAGAGGATAGGATAGGATTGAGGATAGGATAGGATAGAGGATAGGATAGGATTGAGGATAGCATAGGATTGAGGATAGGATAGGATAGAGGATAGGATAGGATATAGGATATGATAGGCTAGGATAGAGGATAGGACAGGATTGAGGATAGGATAGGATAGAGGATAGGATAGGATTGAGGATATGATAGGCTAGGATAGAGGATAGGATAGGATTGAGGATAGGATAGGATAGAGGATAGGATAGGATAGAGGATAGGATAGGATATATGATATTATAGGATGAAGGATACGATATTATAGAGGACAGGATAGGGTAGAGGATAGGATAAGATAGAGGATAGGATAGGGTAGAGGATAGGATGAGATAGAGGATAGGATAGAATAGAGTACAGGATAGTATAGAGGATAAAATAATATAGAGAATAGGATAGGATAGAGGATAGGACAGGATAGAGGATAGGATAGGATAGAGGATAGAATAGGATAGAGGATAGGATAGGATTGAGGATAGGATGGGATAGATGATAGGATAGAGGATTGGATAGGATAGAGGATACGATACGATAGAGGATATGATAGGATAGAGGGTAGGATAGAAAATTGAATAGGATTGAGGATATTATGGGATAGAGGATAGGATAGGATAGGATAGAGAATAGGATAGGATAGAGGATAGGACAGGATAGAGGATAGGATAGGATAGAGGATAGGATAGGATAGAAGATAGGATAGTATAGAGAATAGAATAGGATAGAGGATAGGATAGGATTGAGGATAGGATAGGATAGATGATAGGACAGAGGATTGGATAGGATAGAGGATACGATACGATAGAGGATAGGATAGGATAGAGGGTAGGAAAGAGAATTGGATGGGATAGAGGATACGATACGATAGAGGAGGGGATAGGATAGAGGATGGGATAGGACAGAGGATAGGATAGGATAGAGGATAGAATAGGATAGAGGATAGGATAGGATTGAGGATAGGATAGGATAGCGGGTAGGATAGAAAATTGAATACGATTGAGGATATTATGGGAGAGAGGATAGGATAGGATAGGATAGGATAGATGATAGGATAGAGGATTGGATAGGATAGAGGATACGATACGATAGAGGACAGGATAGGATAGAGTGTAGGATAGAGAATTGGATGGGATAGAGGATACGATACGAAAAAGGATAGGATAGGATAGAGGGTAGGATAGAGAATTGGATAAGGATAGAGAATACGATACGATAGAGGATAGGATAGGATAGAGGATGGGATAGGACAGAGGATAGGATAGGATAGTGGATAGAATAGGATAGAGGATAGGATAGGATTGAGGATAGGATAGGATAGAGGGTAGGATAGAGAATTGAATAGTATTGAGTTTATTATGGGATAGAGGATAGGATAGGATAGGATAGGGGATAGGATAGGATAGAGGATATGATAGGATAGAGGATAGAATAGGATAGAGGATAGGATAGGAAAGAGGATAGGATAGGATAGAGGATAGTATTGGATAGAGGATATGATAGGATAGAGGATAGGATAGGATTGAGGATAGCATAGGAATGAGGATAGGGTAGGATAGAGAATAGGATAGGATAGTGGATAGGATAGGATAGAGGATAGGATAGAGGATTGGATAGGCTAGAGGATAGGATAGAGGATTGGATAGGATTGAGGATATTATGGGATAGAGGATAGGATAGGATAGGATAGGATAGGATAGATGATAGGATAGAGGATTGGATGGGATAGAGGATACGATACGATAGAGGATAGGATAGGATAGAGGATGGGAAAGGACAGAGGATAGGATAGGATAGAGGACAGGATAGGATAGAGAATAGGATAGGATAGAGGATATGATAGGCTAGGATAGAGGATAGGATAGGATTGAGGATAGGATAGGATAGAGGATAGGATAGGCTACGATAGAGGATAGGATAGGATTGAGGGTAGGATAGGATAGAGGATAGGATAGGCTACGATAGAGGATAGGATAGGATTGAGGGTAGGATAGGATAGAGGATAGGATAGGATAGTGGATAGAATAGGATAGAGGATAGGATAGGATTGAGGATAGAATAGCATAGAGGATAGGATAGGATAGAGGATAGGATAGAGGATTGGATAGGATTGAGGATATTATGGGATAGAGGATAGGATAGGATAGGATAGGATAGAGGATAGGATAGGATACAGGATAGGATAGGATAGGATATATGATACTATAGCATGGAGGATACGATATTATAAAGGATAGTACAGGATAGAGGATAAAATAGGGTAGAGGATAGGATAAGATAGAGGATAGGATAGAATAGAGTACAGGATAGTATAGAGGATAAGATAATATAGAGAATAGGATAGGATAGAGGATAGGACAGGATAGAGGATAGGATAGGATAGAGGATAGGATAGGATATAGGATATGATAGGCTAGGATAGAGGATAGGATAGGATTGAGGATAGGATAGGATAGAGGATAGGATAGGATAGAGGATAGAATAGGATAGAGGATAGGATAGGATTGAGGATAGGATAGGATAGATGATAGGATAGGATAGCGGGTAGGATAGAGAATTGAATAGGATTGAGGATATTATGGGATAGAGGATAGGATAAGATAGGATAGGATAGAGGATAGGATATGATAGAGGATAAGATAATATAGAGAATAGGATAGGATAGAGGATAGGACAGGATAGAGGATAGGATAGGATAGAGGATAGGATAGGATAGAGGATAGGATAGGATAGATGATAGGATAGAGGATTGGATAGGATAGAGGATTGGATAGGGTAGAGGATACGATACGATAGAGGATTGGATAGGATAGAGGGTAGTATAGAGAATTGGATAAGGATAGAGAATACGATACGACAGAGGATAGGATAGGACAGAGGATGGGATAGGACAGAGGATAGGATAGGATAGAGGATAGAATAGGATAGAGGATAGGATAGGATTGAGGATAGGATAGGATAGATGATAGGATAGGATAGCGGGTAGGATAGAGAATTGAATAGGATTGAGGATATTATGGGATAGAGGATAGGATAGGATAGGATAGGATAGAGGATAGAATAGGATAGAGGATAGGATAGGATAGAGGATAGGATAGGATATATGATACTATAGGATGGAGGATACGATATTATAGAGGATAGTATAGCATAGAGGATAGGATAGGATATATGATACTATAGGATGGAGGATACGATATTATAGAGGATAGTATAGGATAGAGGATAGGATAGGGTAGAGGATAGGGTAAGATAGAGGATAGGATAGGGTAGAGGAAAGGATAAGATAGAGGATAGGATAGAATAGAGTACAGGATAGTATAGAGGATAAGATAATATAGAGAATAGGATAGGATAGAGGATAGGACAGGATAGAGGATAGGATAGGATAGATGATAGGATTGAGGATTGGATAGGATAGAGGATTGGAAAGGATAGAGGATACGATACGATAGAGGATTGGATAGGATAGAGGGTAGGATAGAGAATTGGATAAGGATAGAGAATACGATACGATAGAGGATAGGATAGGATAGAGGGTTGGGATAGCACAGAGGATAGGATAGGATAGAGGATAGAATAGGATAGAGGATAGGATAGGATTGAGGATAGGATAGGATAGATGATAGGATAGAGGATTGGATAGGATAGAGGATACGATACGATAGAGGATAGGATAGGATAGAGGGTAGGATAGAAAATTGAATAGGATTGAGGATATTATGGGATAGAGGATAGGATAGGATAGGATAGGATAGAGGATAGGATAGGATATATGATATTATAGGATGGAGGATACGATATTATAGAGGATAGGATAGGGTAGAGGATAGGATAAGATAGAGGATAGGATAGGGTAGAGGATAGGATAAGATAGAGGATAGGATTGAATAGAGTACAGGATAGTATAGAGGATAAGATAATATAGAGAATAGGATAGGATAGAGGATAGGACAGGATAGAGGATAGGATAGGATAGAGGATAGAATAGGATAGAGGATAGGATAGGATTGAGGATAGGATAGGATAGCGGGTAGGATATAGAATTTGTATAGGATTGAGGATATTATGGGATAGAGGATAGGATAGGATAGGATAGGATAGAGGACAGGATAGGATAGAGGATAGGATAGGATAGAGGATAGGATAGTATAGAGAATAGAATAGGATAGAGGATAGGATAGGATTGAGGATAGGATAGGATAGATGATAGGATAGAGGATTGGATAGGAATAGAGGATTGGATAGGATAGAGGATACGATACGATAGAGGATAGGATAGGATAGAGGGTAGGATAGAGAATTGGATGGGATAGAGGATACGATACGATAGAGGATAGGATAGGATAGAGGATGGGATAGGACAGAGGATAGGATAGGATAGAGGATAGAATAGGATAGAGGATAGGATAGGATTGAGGATAGGATAGGATAGATGAAAGGATAGAGGATTGGATAGGATAGAGGATACGATACGATAGAGGATAGGATAGGATAGAGGATAGGATAGGATTGGAGATAGGATAGGATAGATGATAGGATAGGATAGAGGATAGGATAGAGGATTGGATAGGATAGAAGATAATGTAGAGGATTGGATAGGATTGAGGATATTATGGGATAGAGGATAGGATAGGATAGGATAGAGGATAGGATAGGATAGAGGATAGGATAAGATAGAGGATAGGATAGGATAGAGGATAGGATAGGATAAAGGATATGATAGGATAGAGGATAGGATAGCATAGAGGATAGGGCAGGATAGAGGATAGGATAGGATAGAGGATAGGATAGGATAGGGAATAGAATAGGATAGAGGATATGATAGGATTGCTGATAGGGTAAGATAGAGGATAGGATAGAGGATTGGATAGGATAGAGGATAGGATAGAGCATTGGATAGGATTGAGGATATTATGGGATAGAGGATAGGATAGGATATGATAGGATAGAGGATAGGATAGCATAGAGGATAGGGCAGGATAGAGGATAGGATAGGATAGAGGATAGGATAGGATAGGGAATAGAATAGGATAGAGGATATGATAGGATTGCGGATAGGATAAGATAGAGGATAGGATAGAGGATTGGATAGGATAGAGGATAGGATAGAGCATTGGATAGGATTGAGGATATTATGGGATAGAGGATAGGATAGGATAGGATAGGATAGAGGATAGGATAGGATAGAGGATAGGATAGTATAGAGGATAGGATAGGATAGAGGATAGGATACGATATTATACAGGATACGATTTTATAGACGATATTATAGGATAGAGCACCGGATTGGACATGGGATACGATATTATAGAGGATACGATATTATAGAGGATAGGATAGGATAGAGAATATGATAGGATAGAGGATAGGATAGGATAAAGGATAGGATAGGATTGAGGATAGGATAGGATAGATGATAGGATAGGATAGAGGATAGGATAGAGGATAGGATAGGATAGAGGATAAGATAGGATACAGGATAGGATATGATAGAGGATAGGACGGGATTGAGGATAGGATAGGATAGAGGATAGGATAGGATACAGGATAGGATAGAGGATATTATAGGAGAGAGGATACGATACGATAGAGGATTGGATAGGATAGAGGGTTGGCTAGAGAATTGGGTAAGGATAGAGAATACGATACGATAGAGGATAGGATAGGATAGAGGGTTGGGATAGCACAGAGGATAGGATAGGATAGAGGATAGAATAGGATAGAGGATAGGATAGGATTGAGGATAGGATAGGATAGATGATAGGATAGAGGATTGGATAGGATAGAGGATACGATACGATAGAGGATAGGATAGGATAGAGGGTAGGATAGAAAATTGAATAGGATTGAGGATATTATGGGATAGAGGATAGGATAGGATAGGATAGGATAGAGGATAGGATAGGATATATGATATTATAGGATGGAGGATACGATATTATAGAGGATAGGATAGGGTAGAGGATAGGATAAGATAGAGGATAGGATAGGGTAGAGGATAGGATAAGATAGAGGATAGGATAGAATAGAGTACAGGATAGTATAGAGGATAAGATAATATAGAGAATAGGATAGGATAGAGGATAGGACAGGATAGAGGATAGGATAGGATAGAGGATAGAATAGGATAGAGGATAGGATAGGATTGAGGATAGGATAGGATAGCGGGTAGGATAGAGAATTGAATAGGATTGAGGATATTATGGGATAGAGGATAGGATAGGATAGGATAGGATAGAGGACAGGATAGGATAGAGGATAGGATAGGATAGAGGATAGGATAGTATAGAGAATAGAATAGGATAGAGGATAGGATAGGATTGAGGATAGGATAGGATAGAGGATCGGATAGGAATAGAGGATTGGATAGGATAGAGGATACGATACGATAGAGGATAGGATAGGATAGAGGGTAGGATAGAGAATTGGATGGGATAGAGGATACGATACGATAGAGGATAGGATAGGATAGAGGATGGGATAGGACAGAGGATAGGATAGGATAGAGGATAGAATAGGATAGAGGATAGGATAGGATTGAGGATAGGATAGGATAGATGAAAGGATAGAGGTTTGGATAGGATAGAGGATACGATACGATAGAGGATAGGATAGGATAGAGGGTAGGATAGAGAATTGAATAGGATTGAGGATATTATGGGATAGAGGATAGGATAGGATATGGGATAGGATAGGATAGAGGATAGGATAGGATAGAGGATAGGATAGAATAGAGTACAGGATAGTATAGAGGATAAGATAATATAGAGAATAGGATAGGATAGAGGATAGGATAGGATAGAGGATAGGATAGGATAGTGAATAGAATAGGATAGAGGATATGATACGATTGCGGATAGGATAGGATATATGATGTTATAGGATGGAGGATACGATATTATAGAGGATAGTATACGATAGAGGATAGGATAGGATAAAGGATAGGATAGGATTGAGGATATGATAGGATACAGAATAGGATAGGATAGAGGATAGGATAGGATAGAGGATAGGATAGAGGATTGGATAGGATAGAGGATAGGGTAGAGGATTGGATAGGATTGAGGATATTATGGGATAGAGGATAGGATAGGATAGGATAGGATAGAGGATAGGACAGGATAGAGGATAGGATAAGATAGAGGATAGGATAGGATAGAGGATAGGATAGGATAAAGGATAGGATAGTATAGAGGATAGGATAGCATAGAGGATAGGATAGGATAGAGGATAGGACAGCATAGAGGATAGGATAGGATAGAGGATAGGATAGGATATATGATATTATAGGATGGAGGATACGATATTATAGAGGATAGTATAGGATAGAGGATAGGATAAGATAGAGTATAGGATAGGGTAGAGGATAGGATAAGATAGAGGATAGGATAGAATAGAGTACAGGATAGTATAGAGGATAATATAATATAGAGGATAGGATAGGATAAAGGATAGGATAGAGGATAGGATAGGATAGAGGATAGGATAGGAGAGAGGATAGGATAGGATTGAGGATAGTATAGGTTAGAGGATAGGATAGGGTAGAGGATAGGATAAGATAGAGGATAGGATAGGGTAGAGGATAGGATAAGATCGAGGATAGGACAGAATAGAGTACAGGATAGTATAGAGGATAAAATAATATAGAGAATAGGATAGGATAGAGGATAGGACAGGATAGAGTATAGGATAGGATAGAGGATAGGATAGGATAGAGGATAGGATAGGATAGTGAATAGAATAGGATAGGGGATATGATAGGATTGCGGATAGGATAGGATAGATGATAGGATAGAGGATTGGATAGAAGCGAGGATACGATACGATAGAGGATAGGATAGGATAGAGGGTAGGATAGAGAATTGGATAGGATAGAGGATACGATACGATAGAGGATAGGATAGGATAGAGGATAGGATAGGGTAGAGGATATGATAAGATAGAGGATAGGATAGGATAGAGGATAGGATAGTATAGAGGATAGGATAGGATAGAGGATAGGATACGATATTATACAGGACACGATTTTATAGACGATATTATAGGATAGAGCACCGGATTGGACATGGGATACGATATTATAGAGGATACGATATTATAGAGGATAGGATAGGATAGAGAATATGATAGGATAGAGGATAGGATAGGATAAAGGATAGGATAGGATTGAGGATAGGATAGGGTAGATGATAGGATAGGATAGAGGATAGGATAGGATAGGATAGAGGATAAGATAGGATACAGGATACGATATGATAGAGGATAGGACAGGATTGAGGATAGGATAGGATAGAGGATAGGATAGGATACAGGATAGGATAGAGGATATTATAGGAGAGAGGATATTATAGGATAGAGGATAGGATAGGATTGAGGATACGATTGGATACAGGATCGGATAGGATATATGATATTATAGGTTGGAGGATACGATATTATAGAGGATAGGATAGGATAGACGATAGAATAGGGGATTGGATAGGATAAGATAGAGGATAGGATAGGATTGAGGATAGGATAGGATAGAGGATAGGATAGGATATATGATGTTATAGGATGGAGGATACGATATTATAGAGGATAGTATACGATAGAGGATAGGATAGGATAAAGGATAGGATAGGATTGAGGATATGATAGGATACAGGATAGGATAGGATAGAGGATAGGATAGGATTGGAGATAGGATAGGATAGATGATAGGATAGGATAGAGGATAGGATAGAGGATAGGATAGAGGATTGGATAGGATTGAGGATATTATGGGATAGAGGAAAGGATAGGATAGGATAGGATAGAGGATAGGATAGTATAGAGGATAGGATAGGATAGAGGATAGGATACGATATTATACAGGATACGATTTTATAGACGATATTATAGGATAGAGCACCGGATTGGACATGGGATACGATATTATAGAGGATACGATATTATAGAGGATAGGATAGGATAGAGAATATGATAGGATAGAGGATAGGATAGGGTAAAGGATAGGATAGGATTGAATGTAGGATAGGATAGATGATAGGATAGGATAGAGGATAGGATAGAGGATAGGATAGGATAGAGGATAAGATAGGATACAGGATAGGATATGATAGAGGATAGGACAGGATTGAGGATAGGACAGGATAGAGGATAGGATAGGATAGGATAGGATAGAGGATACGATACGATAGAAGATAGGATAGGATAGAGGATAGGATAGGATAGAGGATAGGATAGGACAGAGGATAGGATAGGTCAGAGGATAGGATAGGATAGAGGATAGGATAGATGATAGAATAGGATAGAGGATAGGATAGAGGATTGGATAGGATAGAGGATACGATAGAGGATTGTATAGGATTGAGGATATTATGGGCTAGAGGATAGGATACGATAGGATAGGATAGAGGATAGGATAGGAGAGAGGATAGGATAGGATGGAGGATAGGATAGGATGAAGGATAGGATAGGATAGAGGATAGGATAGAGGATATTATAGGATTGAGGATATAATTGGATACAGGATAGGATAGGATAGAGGATAGGATAGGATAGAGGATAGGATAGGATTGAGTATAGGATGGGATAGAGGATAGGATAGGATAGAGGATAGGATAGAAGATATTCCTGGAGAGAGGATATTATAGGGTAGAGGATAGGATAAGATGGAGGAAAGGATAGATTAGAATACAGGATAGTATAGAGGATAAGAAAGGATAGAGGATTGGATAGGATAGAGGACATTATGGGATAGAGGATAGTATAGGATAGGATAGAGGATAGGATAGGATAGAGGATAACATAGTATAGAGGACAGGATAGGATAGAGGATAGGATAGGATTGAGTATAGGATGGGATAGAGGATAGGATAGGATAGAGGATAGGATAGAAGATATTCCTGGAGAGAGGATATTATAGGGTAGAGGATAGGATAAGATGGAGGAAAGGATAGATTAGAATACAGGATAGTATAGAGGATAAGAAACGATATAGGATAGGATAGGATAGGGGATAGGATAGGATGGAGAATAGGATAGGATGAAGGATAGGATAGGATAGAGGATAGGATAGAGGATATTATAGGATTGAGGATACGATACGATAGATGATAGGATAGGATAGAGGATAGGATAGGATTGAGGATATGATAGGATACAGGATACGATGGGATAGAGGATAGGATAGGATTGAGGATATGATAGGATAAAGAATAGGATAGGATAGAGGATAGGATGGGATAGAGGATAGGATAGGATTGGAGATAGGATAGGATAGATGATACGATAGGATAGAGTATCGGATAGGATAGAGGATAGGATAGAGGATTGGATAGGATTGTGGATATCATGGGATAGTGGATAGGATAGGATAGGATAGAGGATAGGATAGGATAGAGGATAGGATAAGATAGAGGATAGGATAGGATACAGGATAGGATAGGATACAGGATAGGATAGAGGATACGATACGATAGAGGATAGGATAGGATAGAGGATAAGATAGGATAGAGGATAGGATAGGACAGAGGATAGGATAGGATAGAGGATAGGATAGGATAGAGGATAGGATAGAGGATTGGATTGGATTGAGGATATTATGGGATAGAGGATAGGATAGGATAGGATAGAGGATAACATAGGATGGAGGATAGGATAGGATAGAGGATAGGATAGAATTGAGGATAGGATAGGATACAGGATACGATGGGATAGAGGATAGGATAGCGGATATTATAGGATACAGGATAGGATAGCGGATATTATAGAAGAGAGGATATTATAGGATGGAGGATAGGATAGAGGATTGGATAGGATAGAGGATAGGATAGAGGATTGAGGATATTATGGGATAGAGGATAGGATAGGATAGGATAGGATAGAGGATAACATAGGATAGAGGATAGGATAGGATAGAGAATAGGATAGGATAGAGGATAGGATAGGATAGAGGATAGGATAGGATAGAGGATAATATAGGATAGAGGAAAGGATAAGATAGAGGATAGGATAGGATAGAGGATAGGATAGGATAGAGGATAGGATGGGATAGGGGATAAGATAGTATAGAGGATAGGATAGGATAGAGGATAGGATACAGGATAGGATAGGATAGAGAATAGGATAGGATAGAGGATAGGATAGGATAGAGGATAAGATAGGATAGAGGATAGGATAGGACAGAGGATAGGATAGGATAGAGGATAGGATAGAGGATTGGATTGGATTGAGGATATTATGGGATAGAGGATAGGATAGGATAGGATAGAGGATAACATAGGATGGAGGATAGGTTAGGATAGAGGATAGGATAGGATTGAGGATAGGATAGGATAGAGGATAAGATAGGATAGAGGATAGGATAGGACAGAGGATAGGATAGGATAGAGGATAGGATAGAGGATTGGATTGGATTGAGGATATTATGGGATAGAGGATAGGATAGGATAGGATAGAGGATAACATAGGATGGAGGATAGGTTAGGATAGAGGATAGGATAGGATTGAGGATAGGATAGGATACAGGATACGATGGGATAGAGGATAGGATAGAGGATTGGATATGATTGAGGATATTATGGTATAGAGGATAGGATAGGTTAGGATAGAGGATAGGATAGAGGATAGGATAGAGGATTGGATAGGATAGAGGACATTATGGGATAGAGGATAGTATAGGATAGGATAGAGGATAGGATAGGATAGAGGATAACGTAGGATAGAGGATAGGATAGGATAGAGGATAGGATAGGATGCAGGATAGGATAGGATACAGGATAGGACAGAGCATTGGATAGGATAGAGGATGGTATATGATAGAGGATAGGATAGGATAGAGGATAAGATAGGATAGAGGATAGGATAGGACAGAGGATAGGATAGGATACAGGATACGATGGGATAGAGGATAGGATAGAGGATTGGATATGATTGAGGATATTATGGTATAGAGGATAGGATAGGTTAGGATAGATTATAGGATAGAGGATAGGATAGGATAGAGGATAGGATAGGATAGAGGATAGGATAGGATAGAGGATAGGATAGAGGATTGGATTGGATTGAGGATATTATGGGATAGAGGATAGGATAGGATAGGATAGAGGATAACATAGGATGGAGGATAGGTTAGGATAGAGGATAGGATAGGATTGAGGATAGGATAGGATACAGGATACGATGGGATAGAGGATAGGATAGAAGATTGGATATGATTGAGGATATTATGGTATAGAGGATAGGATAGGTTAGGATAGAGGATAGGATAGAGGATAGGATAGAGGATTGGATAGGATAGAGGACATTATGGGATAGAGGATAGTATAGGATAGGATAGAGGATAGGATAGGATACAGGATAGGATAGGATACAGGATAGGACAGAGGATTGGATAGGATAGAGGATACGATACGATAGAGGATAGGATAGGATAGAGGATAAGATATGATAGAGGATAGGATAGGACAGAGGATAGGATAGGATACAGGATACGATGGGATAGAGGATAGGATAGAGGATTGGATATGATTGAGGATATTATGGTATAGAGGATAGGATAGGTTAGGATAGAGGATAGGATAGAGGATTGGATAGGATAGAGGATTGGATAGGATAGAGGACATTATGGGATAGAGGATAGTATAGGATAGGATAGAGGATAGGATAGGATAGAGGATAACATAGGATAGAGGATAGGATAGGATAGAGGATAGGATAGGATTGAGTATAGGATGGGATAGAGGATAGGATAGGATAGAGGATAGGATAGAAGATATTACAGGGGAGAGGATATTATAGGGTAGAGGACAGGATAAGATGGAGGATAGGATAGACTAGAATACAGGATAGTAGAGAGGATAAGAAAGGATAGAGGATAGGATAGATTAGAATACAGGATAGTATAGAGGATAAGAAAGGATAGAGGATAGGATAGGATAGAGGATAGCATAGGATTGGATAGGATAGAGGATACGATACGATATAGCATAGGATAGGATAGGGGATAGGATAGGATTGACGATAGGATAGGATAGAGGATAGGATAGGATTGAGGATTGGATAGGATAGAGGTTAGGATAGCATAGAGGATAGGATAGGATTGAGGATAGGGTAGGATAGAGGATATCATAGGATAGAGGATAGGATAGAGCGGATATTATAGGATAGAGGATAGGATAGCGGATATTATAGGAGAGAGGATATTATAGGATGGTGGATAGGATAGAGGAATGGATAGGATAGAGGATAGGATAGAGGATTGAGGATATTATGGGATAGAGGATAGGATAGGATAGGATAGGATAGAGGATAGGATAGGATAGAGAATAGGATAGGACAGAGGATAGAATAGGATAGAGAATAGGATAGGATAGAGGATATTATAGGATAGGGGATAAGATAGTATAGAGGATAGGATAGGATAGAGGATAGGATAGGATAGAGAATAGGATAGGATAGAGGATAGGATAGGATAGAGGATAGGATAGGATATATGATATTATAGGATGGAGGATACGATATTATAGAGGATAGTATAGGATAGAGGATAGGATAGGGTAGAGGATAGGATAAGATAGAGGATAGGATAGGGTAGAGTATAGGATAGGATAGAGGATAGGATAGGATTGAGGATATGATAGGATAGAGAATAGGATAGGATAGAGAATAGGATAGGATAGAGGATAGGACAGGATAGAGGATAGGATAGGATAGAGGATAGGATAGGATAGAGGATAGGATAGTATAGAGAATAGGATAGAGGATAGGATAGAGGATAGGATAGGATAGAGGATAAGATAGGATAGAGGATAGGATAGGATAGAGAATAGGATAGGATAGAGGATAGGATAGGATAGAGGATAGGATAGGATAGAGGATAATATGGGATAGAGGAAAGGATAGGATAGAGGATAGGATAGGATAGAGGATAGGATAGGATAGAGGATAGGATAGGATAGAGGAGAGGATAGGATAGGATAGGGGATAAGGTAGGATAGAGGATAGGATAAGATAGAGGATAGGATAGGATAGAGGATAGGATAGAGGATTGGATAGGATTGAGGATATTATGGGATAGAGGATAGGATAGGATAGAGGATAGGATAGGATAGAGGATAGGATAGGATAGAGGATAGGATAGGATTGAGGATAGGATAGGATAGAGAATAGGATAGGATTGAGTATAGCATAGGATTGAGGATAGGATAGGATAGAGAATAGGATAGGATAGAGGATAGGATAGGATAGAGGATAGGATAGAGGATTGGATAGGATTGAGGATATTATGGGATAGAGGATAGGATAGGAGAGGATAGGATAGAGGATAGGATAGAGGATAGGATAGGATTGAGGATAGGATAGGATAGACGATAGGATAGGATTGAGGATAGCATAGGATTGAGGATAGGATAGGATAGAGAATAGGATAGGGTAGAGGATAGGATAGGATAGAGGATAGGATAGAGGATTGGATAGGATTGAGGATATTATGGGATAGAGGATAGGATAGGATAGGATAGGATAGAGGATAGGATAGGATTGAGTACAGGATAGTATAGAGGATAAGATAATATAGAGAATAGGATAGGATAGAGGATAGGACAGGATAGAGGATAGGATAGGATAGAGGATATGATAAGCTCGGATAGAGGATAGGATAGGATTGAGGATAGGATAGGATAGAGGATAGGATAGGATAGAGGATAGGATAGGATAGAGGATAGGATAGAGGATTGGATAGGATTGAGGATATGATAAGCTAGGATAGAGGATAGGATAGGATTGAGGATAGGATAGGATAGAGGATAGGATAGGATAGAGGATAGGATAGAGGATTGGATAGGATTGAGGATATTATGGGATAGAGAATAGGATAGGATAGGATAGGATAGAGGATAGGGTAGGATAGAGGATATGATAGGATAGAGGATAGGATAGGATAGAGGATAGGATAGGATACAGGATAGGATAGGATATATGATACTATAGGATGGAGGATACGATATTATAGAGGATAGTATAGGATAGAGGATAATATAGGGTAGATGATAGGATAAGATAGAGGATAGGATAGAATAGAGTACAGGATAGTATAGAGGATAAGATAATATAGAGAATAGGATAGGATAGAGGATAGGACAGGATAGAGGATAGGATAGGATAGAGGATAGGATAGGATAGAGGATAGAATAGGATAGAGGATAGGATAGGATTGAGGATAGGGTAGGATATATGATAGGATAGAGGATTGGATAGGATAGAGGATACGATACGATAGAGGATAGGATAGGATATATGATATTATAGGATGGAGGATACGATATTATAGAGGATAGGATAGGATAGACGATAGGATAGGGGATTGGATAGGATAGAGGATATGATAGGATAGAGGATAGGACAGGACAGAGGATAGGATAGGACAGAGGATAGGATAGGATAGAGGATAGGATAGGATAGAGTACAGGATAGTATAGAGGATAAGATAATATAGAGAATATAATAGGATAAAGGATAGGACAGGATAGAGGATAGGATAGGGTAGAGGATAGGGTAGGATAGAGGATAGGATAGGATTGAGGATAGGATAGGATAGATGATAGGATAGAGGTTTGGATAGGATAGAGGATACGATACGATAGAGGATAGGATAGGATAGAGGGTAGGATAGAGAATTGGATGGGATAGAGGATACTATACGATAGAGGATATGATAGGATAGAGGATGGGGTAGGATAGAGGAGAGGATAGGATAGAGGATAGGATAGGATAGAGTACAGGATAGTATAGAGGATAAGATAATATAGAGAATATAATAGGATAAAGGATAGGACAGGATAGAGGATAGGATAGGGTAGAGGATAGGGTAGGATAGAGGATAGGATAGGATTGAGGATAGGATAGGATAGATGATAGGATAGGATAGAGGGTAGGATAGAGAGTTGGATGGGATAGAGGATACTATACGATAGAGGATAGGATAGGATAGAGGATGGGATAGGACAGAGGATAGGATAGGATATAGGATAGGATAGGATAGAGGATAGGATAGGATAGAGGATATGATAGGATAGAGGATATGATAGGCTAGGATAGGATTGAGGATAGGATAGGATAGAGTACAGGATAGTATAGAGGATAAGATAATATAGAGAATAGGATAGGATAGAGGAGAGGACAGGATGGAGGATAGGATAGGATAGAGTACAGGATAGTATAGAGGATAAGATAATATAGAGAATAGGATAGGATAGAGGATACGACAGGATAGAGGATAGGATAGGGTAGAGGATAGGATAGGATAGAGGATAGGATAGGATAGAGGATATGATAAGCTAGGATAGAGGATAGGATAGGAATGAGGATAGGATAGGATAGAGGATAGGATACGATAGAGGATAGGATAGGATAAAGGATACGATAGAGGATTGGATAGGATTGAGGATATTATGGGATAGAGGATAGGATAGGATAGGATAGGATAGAGGATAGGATAGGATAGAGGATATGATAGGATAGAGGATAGGATAGGATAGAGGATAGGATAGGATAGAGGATAGGATAGGATATATGATACTATAGGATGACGGATACGATATTATAGAGGATAGTATAGGATAGAGGATAGGATAGGGTAGAGGATAGGACAGGATAGAGGATAGGATAGGGTAGAGGATAGGGTAGGATAGAGGATAGGATAGGATTGAGGATAGGATAGGATAGATGATAGGATAGAGGTTTGGATAGGATAGAGGATACGATCCGATAGAGGATAGGATTGGATAGAGGGTAGGATAGAGAATTGGATGGGATAGAGGATACTATACGATAGAGGATAGGATAGGATAGAGGATGGGGTAGGATAGAGGATATGATAGGATAGAGGATAGGATAGGATAGAGGATAGGATAGGATACAGGATAGGATAGGATATATGATACTATAGGATGGAGGATACGATATTATAGAGGATAGTATAGGATAGAGGATAATATAGGGTAGATGATAGGATAAGATAGAGGATAGGATAGAATAGAGTACAGGATAGTATAGAGGATAAGATAATATAGAGAATAGGATAGGATAGAGGATAGGACAGGATAGAGGATAGGATAGGATAGAGGATAGGATAGGATAGAGGATAGAATAGGATAGAGGATAGGATAGGATTGAGGATAGGATAGGATAGATGATAGGATAGAGGATTGGATAGGATAGAGGATACGATACGATAGAGGATACGATAGGATATATGATATTATAGGATGGAGGATACGATATTATAGAGGATAGGATAGGATAGACGATAGGATAGGGGATTGGATAGGATAGAGGATATGATAGGATAGAGGATAGGACAGGACAGAGGATAGGATAGGACAGAGGATAGGATAGGATAGAGGAGAGGATAGGATAGAGGATAGGATAGGATAGAGTACAGGATAGTATAGAGGATAAGATAATATAGAGAATATAATAGGATAAAGGTTAGGACAGGATAGAGGATAGGATAGGGTAGAGGATAGGGTAGGATAGAGGATAGGATAGGATTGAGGATAGGATAGGATAGATGATAGGATAGAGGTTTGGATAGGATAGAGGATACGATACGATAGAGGATAGGATAGGATAGAGGGTAGGATAGAGAATTGGATGGGATAGAGGATACTATACGATAGAGGATAGGATAGGATAGAGGATGGGATAGGACAGAGGATAGGATAGGATATAGGATAGGATAGGATAGAGGATAGGATAGGATAGAGGATAGGATAGGATAGAGGATATGATAGGATAGAGGATATGATAGGCTAGGATAGGATTGAGGATAGGATAGGATAGAGTACAGGATAGTATAGAGGATAAGATAATATATAGAATAGGATAGGATAGAGGAGAGGACAGGATGGAGGATAGGATAGGATAGAGTACAGGATAGTATAGAGGATAAGATAATATAGAGAATAGGATAGGATAGAGGATACGACAGGATAGAGGATAGGATAGGGTAGATGATAGGATAGGATAGAGGATAGGATAGGATAGAGGATATGATAAGCTAGGATAGAGGATAGGATAGGATTGAGGATAGGATAGGATAGAGGATAGGATACGATCAAGGATACGATAGAGGATTGGATAGGATTGAGGATATTATGGGATAGAGGATAGGATAGGATAGGATAGGATAGAGTATAGGATAAGATAGAGGATAGGATAGGATAGAGGATAGCATAGGATATATGATACTATAGGATGACGGATACGATATTATAGAGGATAGTATAGGATAGAGGATAGGATAGGGTAGAGGATAGGATAAGATAGAGGATAGGATAGGGTAGAGGTTAGGATAAGATAGAGGATAGGGTAGTATAGAGGACAAGATAATATAGAGAATATGATAGGATAGAGTATAGGACAGGATAGAGGATAATCTAGGATAGAGTATAGGATAGGATAGAGGATAGGATAGGATAGAGGATAGGATAGAGGATAGGATAGAGGATAGGATAGAGGATTGAATAGGATTGAGGATATTATGTGATAGAGGATAGGATAGGATAGGATAGTATAGTATAGAGGATAGGATAGGATAGAGGATAGGATAGGATAGAGCATAGGATAGGATAGAGGATGGGATAGGATAGAGGATAGGATAGTATAGAGAAGAGAATAGGATAGAGGATAGGATAGGATTGAGGATAGGATAGGATAGATGATAGGATAGAGGATTGGATAGGACAGAAAATAGGATAGGATAGAGGATAGGATAGAGGATAGGATAGAGGATAGGAAAGGATAGAGGATAGGATAGGATTGAGGATAGGATAGGATAGAGAATAGGATTGGATAGAGGATAGGATAGAGGATTGGATAGGATAGAGGATACGATACGATAGAGGGTAGGATAGGATAGAGGATAGGATAGGACAGAGGATAGGATAGGATAGAGGATAGGATAGGATAGAGGATTGGATAGGATTCAGGATATTATGGGATAGAGGATAGGATGGGATAGGATAGAGGATAGGATAGGATAGAGGATAAGTTACGATTGAGGATAGGAAAGGATAGAGGAAAGGATAGGATTGAGGATAGGATAGGATAGAGGATAGGATTGAGGATTGGATAGGATTGAGAATATTATGGGATAGAGGATAGGATAGGGTAGGATAGGATAGAGGATAGGATAGGATAGGGAATAGGATAGGATACAGGATAGGATAGGATAGAGAATAGGATAGGATAGGATAGAGGATAATATAGTATAGAGGAAAGGATAGGATAGAGGATAGGATAGGATAGAGGATAGGATAGGATAGAGGATAGGATAGGATACAGAATAGGATAGGATAGAGCATAGGATAGGATAGAGGATATTATAGGATAGATGATAGGATAGGATAGAGGATAGGATAGGATTGAGCATTGGATGGGATAGAGGTTAGGATAGGATAGAGGATAGGATAGGATTGAGGATAGGATAGGATAGAGGATATGATAAGCTAGGATAGAGGATAGGATAGGATTGAGGATAGGATAGGATAGAGGATAGGATAGGATAGAGGATAGGATAGAGGATTGGATAGGATTGAGGATATTATGGGATAGAGAATAGGATAGGATAGGATAGGATAGAGGATAGGGTAGGATAGAGGATATGATAGGATAGAGGATAGGATAGGATAGAGGATAGGATAGGATAGAGGATAGGATAGGATAGAGGATAGAATAGGATAGAGGATAGGATAGGATTGAGGATAGGATAGGATAGATGATAGGATAGAGGATTGGATAGGATAGAGGATAGGATAGGATAGAGGAGAGGATATGATAGAGGATAGGATAGGATAGAGGAGAGGATAGGATAGAGGATAGGATAGGATTGAGGATAGGATTGGATACAGGATAGAATAGGATAGAGGATAGGATAGAGGATAGGATAGAGGATAGGATAGATTATAGGATAGGGTAGAGAATAGGATAACATAGAGGATAGGATAGGATAGAGGATAGGATAGGATAGAGGATTGGATAGGATAGAGGATAGGATAGGATAGAGGATAGGATAGAGGATTGGATAGGATAGAGGATACGATACGATAGAGGATAGGATAGGATAGGGGGTTGGATAGGATTGACGATAGGATAGGATAGAGGATAGGATAGGATTGAGGATAGGATAGGATTGAGGATAGGATAGGATATAGAATAGGATTGGATAGAGGATAGGATAGAGGATACGATACGATAGAGGGTAGGATAGGATAGAGGATAGGATAGGACAGAGGATAGGATAGGATAGAGGATAGGATAGGATAGAGGATTGGATAGGATTCAGGATATTATGGGATAGAGGATAGGATAGGATAGGATAGGATAGGATAGAGGATAGGATAGGATAGAGGATAGGATAGAGGATTGGATAGGATAGAGGATACGATACGATAGAGGATAGGATAGGATAGGGGGTTGGATAGGATTGACGATAGGATAGGATAGAGGATAGGATAGGATTGAGGATAGGATAGGATTGAGGATAGGATAGGATAGAGAATAGGATTGGATAGAGGATAAGATAGAGGATACGATACGATAGAGGGTAGGATAGGATAGAGGATAGGATAAGACAGAGGATAGGATAGGATAGAGGATAGGATAGGATAGAGGATTGGATAGGATTCAGGATATTATGGGATAGAGGATAGGATAGGATAGGATAGGATAGGATAGAGGATAGGATAGGATAGGGAATAGGATAGGATACAGGATAGGATAGGATAGAGGATAGGATAGGACAGAGGATAGGATAGGATAGAGGATAGGATAGGATAGAGTATTGGATAGGATCCAGGATATTATGGGATAGAGAATAGGATAGGATAGGATAGGATAGAGGATAGGGTAGGATAGAGGATATGATAGGATAGAGGATAGGATAGGATAGAGGATAGGATAGGATTGAGGATTGGATAGGATTGAGGATATTATGGGATAGAGGATAGGATAGGATAGGATAGGATAGAGGATAGGATAGGATAGGGAATAGGATAGGATACAGGATAGGATAGGAGAGAGGATAGGATAGGGTAGAGGATAGGTTAAGATAGAGGATAGGATATGGTAGAGGATAGGATAAGATAGAGGATAGGATACATTAGAGTACAGGATAGTATTGAGGATAAGATAGGATAGAGGATAGGATAGGATTGAGGATAGGATAGGATAGAGGATAGGATAGAGGATTTAATAGGATAGAGGATACGATACGATATGATAGAGGATAGGATAGGATTGAGGAAAGGATAGGATAGAGGATAGGATAGGATAGAGGATAGGATAGGATAGAGGATAGGATACGATAGAGGATTGGATAGGATTCAGGATATTATGGGATAGAGGATAGGATAGGATAGGATAGGATAGAGGATAGGATAGGATAGGGAATAGGATAGGATACAGGATAGGATAGGATAGAGGATAGGATAGGACAGAGGATAGGATAGGATAGAGGATAGGATAGGATAGAGGATTGGATAGGATTCAGGATATTATGGGATAGAGGATAGGATGGGATAGGATAGAGGATAGGATAGGATAGAGGATAAGTTACGATTGAGGATAGGATACGATAGAGGATAGGATAGGATTGAGGATAGGATAGGATAGAGGATAGGATTGAGGATTGGATAGGATTGAGGATATTATGGGATAGAGGATAGGATAGGATAGGATAGGATGGAGGATAGGATAGGATAGGGAATAGGATAGGATACAGGATAGGATAGGAGAGAGGATAGGATAGGGTAGAGGATAGGTTAAGATAGACGATAGGATAGGATAGAGGGTAGGATAGGATTGAGGATAGGATAGTATAGAGGATAGGATAGAGGATTGGATAGGACAGAGGATACGATACGATAGAGGATAGGATAGGATAGAGGATAGGATAGCATAGAGGATAGGATAGAGGATATTATAGGATAGAGGATTGGATACAGGATAGGATAGGATAGAGGATAGGATAGAGGATTTGATAGGATAGAGGATACGATACGATAGAGGATAGGATAGGATAGAGGATAGGATAGGACAGAGGATAGGATAGAGGATTGGATAGGATTGAGGATATTAAGGGATAGAGGATAGGATAGGATAGGATAGGATAGAGGATAGGGTAGGATAGAGGATAGGATATGATAAAGGATAGGATAAGATAGAGGATAGGATATGATAGAGGATAGGATAGGATAGAGGATAGGATAGAGGATAGGTTAGAGGATTGGATAGGATTGATGATATTATGGGATAGAGGATAGGATAGGATAGGATAGGATGGAGGATATGATAGGATAGACTATAGGATAGGGGATTGGATAGGGTAGAGGATAGGATAGGATAGAGGACAGGATAGGATAGAGGACAGGATAGGATAGAGGATGGGATAGGATAGATGATAGGATAATATAGAGTATAGGATAGGATAGGGGATAGTATAGGATAGGATAGAGGATAGTATAGGTTAGAGAATAGGATAGAATAGGATAGAGGATTGGATAGGATAGAGGATTGGATAGGATAGAGGATTGGATAGGATAGAGGATTGGATAGGATAGAGGATTGGATAGGATAGTGAATAGGATAGGATAGAGGATAGTATAGGATAGAGGATGGGATAGGATTGAGGATAGGATAGGATAGGGGATAGGATAGGATAGGATAGAGGATAGGATGGGATACAGGATACGATAGGGGATTGGATAGGATAGAGGATAGGATAGAAGATTGGATAGGATTGAGTATATTATTAGATAGAGGATAGGATAGGATAGGATAGAGGATAGGATAGGAAAGAGGATACGATAGGATAGATGGTAGGATAGGATAGAGGATAGGATAGGATTGAGGATAGGATAGGATAGATGATAGGGTAGGATAGAGGATAGGATAGGATAGAGGATACGATATTATACAGGATACGATTTTATAGACGATATTATAGGATAGAGCACCGGATAGGACATGGGATACGATATTGTAGAGGATACGATATTATAGATGATAGGATAGGATAGAGAATCTGATAGGATAGAGGATAGGATAGGATTGTAGATAGGATAGGATAGATGATAGGATAGGATACAGGATAGTATAGAGGATTGGATAGGATAGAGGATAGGATAGGATAGAGGGTAGGATAGAGAATTGGATAGGATAGAGGATACGATACGATAGCTGATAGGATAGGATAGGATAGTGGATAGGATTGGATAGAGACTAGGATAGGATAGAGGATATTATAGAGGATTGGATAGAGGATTGGAAAGGATTGAGGATATTATGGGATACAGGATAGGATAGGATAGAAGATACGATAGGATAGAGGATACGATACGATAGAGGATAGGATAGTATAGAGGGTAGGATAGAGGATTGGATAGGATAGAGGATACGATACGATAGAGGATAGGATAGGATAGAGGATAGGATAGGATTGAGGATGGGATATGATAGTGGATAGGATAGGATAGAGGATAGGATCGGATAGAGGATAGGATAGGATAGGATAGGATAGGATAGAGGATAGGATAGGATAGTGGATAGGATAGGATTGCGGATAGGATAGGATAGGATAGAGGATAGGATAGGATAGACGATAGGATAGAGGATATGATAGGATAGAGGATTCGATACGATAGAGGATAGGATAGTATAGAGGGTAGGATAGAGGATTGGATAGGATAGAGGATACGATACGATAGAGGATAGGATAGGATACAGGATAGGATAGGATTGAGGATATGATAGGATAAAGAATAGGATAGGATATAGGATAGGATGGGATAGAGGATAGGATAGGATAAAGGATAGGATAGGATAGAGGATAGGATAGGATAGAGATTAGAATAGGATAGAGGATAGGATACGACAGATGATAGGATAGGATAGAGGATAGGATAGACGATAGGATACGATAGAGGATAACATAGGATAGAGGATAGGATGTGATAGAGGATAACATAGGATATAGTATAGGATAGGATAGAGGATAGGATAGAATAGAGTACAGGATAGTATAGAGGATAAGATAATATAGAGAATAGGATAGGATAGAGGATAGGATAGGATTGAGGATTGAATAGGATAGATGATAGGATAGGATAGAGGATAGGATAGAGGATTTGATAGGATAGAGGATAGGATAGAGGATTGGATAGGATTGAGGATATTATGGGATAGAGGATAGGATAGGATAGGATAGGATAGGATAGAGGATAGGATAGAGGATAGGATAGGATAGAGGATAGGATAGGATAGAGGATAGGATAGAGGATTTGATAGGATAGAGGATACGATACGATAGAGGATAGGATAGGATAGAGGGTAGGATAGGACAGAGGATAGGATAGAGGATTGGATAGGATTGAGGATAGGATAGGATTGAGGATAGGATAGGATAGAGAATAGGATTGGATAGAGGATAGGATAGGATAGATGAAAGGATAGGATTGAGGATAGGATAGGATAGATGATAGGATAGGATAGAGGATAGGATAGAGGATTGGATAGGATAGAGGATAGGATAGAGGATTGTATAGGATTGAGGATATTATGGGTTAGAGGATAGGATAGGATAGGATAGGATAGAAGATAGGATAGGATATAGGATAGGATAGGATAGAGGATAGGATAGGATAAAGGATAGGATAGGATAGAGGATAGGATAGAGGATATAATTGGATACAGGATAGGATAGGATAGATTATAGGATACAGGATTGGATTGGATAGAGGATAGGATAGGATAGAGGATAGGATAGAGGATTGGATAGGATTGAGGATATTATGGGATAGAGGATAGGATAGCATAGGATAGAGGATAGGATAGGATAGAGGATAGGATAGAGGATAGGATAGGATAGAGGATAGGATAGGAGAGAGGATAGGATAGGATAGAGGATAGGATAGGATAGAGGATTGGATAGGATAGAGAATAGGATAGGATAGAGGATAGGATAGAGGATAGGAAAGGATAGAGGATAGGATAGGATTGAGTATAGGATAGGATAGAGGATAGGATAGAAGATATTACTGGAGAGAGGATATTATAGGATAGAGGATAGGATAGAGGATTGGATAGGATAGAGGATACGATACGATAGAGGATAGGATAGGATAGAGGATAGGATAGGATAGAGGAAAGGATAGGATTTAGGATAGGATAGGATACAGGATAGGATAGGATAGAGGATACAATAGAGGATATTATAGGATAGAGGACAGGATATTATTGAGGATAGGATTGGATACAGGATAGGATAGGATAGAGGATAGGATAGAGGATTTGATAGGATAGAGGATACGATACGATAGAGGATAGGATAGGATAGAGGATAGGATAGGACAGAGGATAGGATAGAGGATTGGATAGGATTGAGGATATTAAGGTATAGAGGATAGGATAGGATAGGATAGAGGATAGGATAGCATAGAGGATAGGATATGATAGAGGATAGGATAGGATAGAGGATAGGATAGGATAGAGGATAGGATAGGATTGAGGATAGGATTGGATACAGGATAGAATAGGATAGAGGATAGGATAGAGGATAGGATAGATTATAGGATAGGGTAGAGGATAGGATAACATAGAGGATAGGATAGGGTAGAGGATAGGATAAGATAGAGGATAGGATAGAATAGAGTTCAGGATAGTATAGAGGATAAGATAGGATAGAGGATAGGATAGGATAGAGGATAGGATAGGATTGAGGATAGGATAGGATAGAGGATAGGATAGAGGATTGGATAGGATAGAGGATACGATACGATAGAGCATAGGATAGGATAGAGGATACGATACGATAGAGGATAGCATAGGATAGAAGATAGGATAGGATAGAGGATAGGATAGGACAGAGGATAGGATAGGATAGAGGATAGGATAGATGATTGGATAGGATTCAGGATATTATGGGATAGAGGGTAGGATAGGATAGGATTGAGTATAGGATAGGATAGAGGATAGGATAGGATAGAGGATTGGATAGGATTCAGGATATTATGGGATAGAGGATAGGATAGGATAGGATAGAGGATAGGATAGGATACAGGATAGGATAGGATAGAGAATAGGATAGGATACAGGATAGGATAGGATAGAGGATAGGATAAGATAGAGGATAGGATAGAATAGAGTACAGGATAGTATAGAGGATAAGATAGGATAGACGATAGGATAGGATAGAGGATAGGATAGGATTGAGGATAGGATAGGATAGAGGATAGGATAGAGGATTTAATAGGATAGAGGATTGGTTATGATAGAGGATAAGATACGATAGAGGATAGGATAGGATAGAGGATAGGATAGAATAGAGGATAGGATCGGATAGAGGATAGGATAGGATTGAGGAAAGGATAGGATAGAGGATAGGATAGGATAGAGGATAGGATAGGACAGAGGATAGGATAGGATAGAGGATAGGATAGGATAGAGGATTGGATAGGATTCAGGATATTATGGGATAGAGGATAGGATGGGATAGGATAGAGGATAGGATAGGATAGAGGATAAGTTACGATTGAGGATAGGATAGGATAGAGGATAGGATAGGATTGAGGATAGGATAGGATAGAGGATAGGATTGAGGATTGGATAGGATTGAGGATATTATGGGATAGAGGATAGGATAGGATAGGATAGGATGGAGGATAGGATAGGATAGGGAATAGGATAGGATACAGGATAGGATAGGAGAGAGGATAGGATAGGGTAGAGGATAGGTTAAGATAGACGATAGGATAGGATAGAGGGTAGGATAGGATTGAGGATAGGATAGGATAGAGGATAGGATAGAGGATTGGATAGGATTGATGATATTATGGGATAGAGGATAGGATAGGATAGGATAGGATGGAGGATATGATAGGATAGACTATAGGATAGGGGATTGGATAGGGTAGAGGATAGGATAGGATAGAGGACAGGATAGGATAGAGGATGGGATAGGATAGATGATAGGATAATATAGAGTATAGGATAGGATAGAGGATAGTATAGGATAGGATAGAGGATAGTATAGGTTAGAGAATAGGATAGAATAGGATAGAGGATTGGATAGGATAGAGGATTGGATAGGATAGAGGATTGGATAGGATAGAGGATTGGATAGGATAGAGGATTGGATAGGATAGTGAATAGGATAGGATAGAGGATAGTATAGGATAGAGGATGGGATAGGATTGAGGATAGGATAGGATAGATGATAGGGTAGGATAGAGGATAGGATAGGATAGAGGATACGATATTATACAGGATACGATTTTATAGACGATATTATAGGATAGAGCACCGGATAGGACATGGGATACGATATTGTAGAGGATACGATATTATAGATGATAGGATAGGATAGAGAATCTGATAGGATAGAGGATAGGATAGGATTGTAGATAGGATAGGATAGATGATAGGATAGGATACAGGATAGTATAGAGGATTGGATAGGATAGAGGATAGGATAGGATAGAGGGTAGGATAGAGAATTGGATAGGATAGAGGATACGATACGATAGATGATAGGATAGGATAGGATAGTGGATAGGATTGGATAGAGACTAGGATAGGATAGAGGATATTATAGAGGATTGGATAGAGGATTGGAAAGGATTGAGGATATTATGGGATACAGGATAGGATAGGATATAAGATACGATAGGATAGAGGATACGATACGATAGAGGATAGGATAGTATAGAGGGTAGGATAGAGGATTGGATAGGATAGAGGATACGATACGATAGAGGATAGGATAGGATAGAGGATAGGATAGGATTGAGGATGGGATATGATAGTGGATAGGATAGGATAGAGGATAGGATCGGATAGAGGATAGGATAGGATAGGATAGGATAGGATAGAGGATAGGATAGGATAGTGGATAGGATAGGATTGCGGATAGGATAGGATAGGATAGAGGATAGGATAGGATAGACGATAGGATAGAGGATATGATAGGATAGAGGATACGATACGATAGAGGATAGGATAGTATAGAGGGTAGGATAGAGGATTGGATAGGATAGAGGATACGATACGATAGAGGATAGGATAGGATACAGGATAGGATAGGATTGAGGATATGATAGGATAAAGAATAGGATAGGATAGAGGATAGGATGGGATAGAGGATAGGATAGGATAAAGGATAGGATAGGATAGAGGATAGGATAGGATAGAGATTAGAATAGGATAGAGGATAGGATACGATAGATGATAGGATAGGATAGAGGATAGGATAGACGATAGGATAGGATAGAGGATAACATAGGATAGAGGATAGGATGTGATAGAGGATAACATAGGATAGAGTATAGGATAGGATAGAGGATAGGATAGAATAGAGTACAGGATAGTATAGAGGATAAGATAATATAGAGAATAGGATAGGATAGAGGATAGGATAGGATTGAGGATAGAATAGGATAGATGATAGGATAGGATAGAGGATAGGATAGAGGATTTGATAGGATAGAGGATTTGATAGGATAGAGGATAGGATAGAGGATTGGATAGGATTGAGGATATTATGGAATAGAGGATAGGATAGGATAGGATAGGATAGGATAGAGGATAGGATAGAGGATAGGATAGGATAGAGGATAGGATAGGATAGAGGATAGGATAGAGGATTTGATAGGATAGAGGATACGATACGATAGAGGATAGGATAGGATAGAGGGTAGGATAGGACAGAGGATAGGATAGAGGATTGGATAGGATTGAGGATAGGATAGGATTGAGGATAGGATAGGATAGAGAATAGGATTGGATAGAGGATAGGATAGGATAGATGAAAGGATAGGATTGAGGATAGGATAGGATAGATGATAGGATAGGATAGAGGATAGGATAGAGGATTGGATAGGATAGAGGATAGGATAGAGGATTGTATAGGATTGAGGATATTATGGGTTAGAGGATAGGATAGGATAGGATAGGATAGAAGATAGGATAGGATATAGGATAGGATAGGATAGAGGATAGGATAGGATAAAGGATAGGATAGGATAGAGGATAGGATAGAGGATATAATTGGATACAGGATAGGATAGGATAGATTATAGGATACAGGATTGGATTGGATAGAGGATAGGATAGGATAGAGGATAGGATAGAGGATTGGATAGGATTGAGGATATTATGGGATAGAGGATAGGATAGCATAGGATAGAGGATAGGATAGGATAGAGGATATGATAGAGGATAGGATAGGATAGAGGATAGGATAGGAGAGAGGATAGGATAGGATAGAGGATAGGATAGGATAGAGGATAGGATAGGATAGAGGATAGGATAGGAGAGAGGATAGGATAGGATAGGATAGAGGATAGGATAGGATAGAGGATTGGATAGGATAGAGAATAGGATAGGATAGAGGATAGGATAGAGGATAGGAAAGGATAGAGGATAGGATAGGATTGAGTATAGGATAGGATAGAGGATAGGATAGAAGATATTACTGGAGAGAGGATATTATAGGATAGAGGATAGGATAGAGGATTGGATAGGATAGAGGATACGATACGATAGAGGATAGGATAGGATAGAGGATAGGATAGGATAGAGGAAAGGATAGGATTTAGGATAGGATAGGATACAGGATAGGATAGGATAGAGGATACAATAGAGGATATTATAGGATAGAGGACAGGATATTATTGAGGATAGGATTGGATACAGGATAGGATAGGATAGAGGATAGGATAGGATAGAGGATTGGATAGGATTCAGGATATTATGGGATAGAGGATAGGATAGGATAGGATAGAGGATAGGATAGGATACAGGATAGGATAGGATAGAGAATAGGATAGGATACAGGATAGGATAGGATAGAGGATAGGATAGGGTAGAGGATAAGATAACATAGAGGATAGGATAGGGTAGAGGATAGGATAAGATAGAGGATAGGATAGAATAGAGTACAGGATAGTACAGAGGATAAGATAGGATAGAGGATAGGATAGGATAGAGGATAGGATAGGATTGAGGATAGGATAGGATAGAGGATAGGATAGAGGATTTAATAGGATAGAGGATTGGTTATGATAGAGGATAAGATACGATAGAGGATAGGATAGGATAGAGGATAGGATAGAATAGAGGATAGGATAGGATTGAGCATAGGATAGGATATAGGATAGGATAGGATAGAGGATAGGATAGAGGATATTATAGGATAGAGGATAGGATATGATTGAGGATAGGATTGGATACAGGATAGGATAGGATAGAGGATAGGATAGAGGATTTGATAGGATAGAGGATACGATACGATAGAGGATAGGATAGGATAGAGGGTAGGATAGGACAGAGGATAGGATAGAGGATTGGATAGGATTGAGGATATTAAGGGATAGAGGATAGGATAGGATAGGATTAAGGATAGGATAGGATAGAGGATAGGATAGGATAGAGGATAGGATATGATTGAGGATAGGATTGGATACAGGATAGGATAGGATAGAGGATAGGATAGAGGATTTGATAGGATAGAGGATACGATACGATAGAGGATAGGATAGGATAGAGGGTAGGATAGGACAGAGGATAGGATAGAGGATTGGATAGGATTGAGGATATTAAGGGATAGAGGATAGGATAGGATAGGATAAAAGATAGGATAGGATAGAGGATAGGATAGGATAGAGGAGAGGATATGATAGAGGATAGGATAGGATAGAGGATAGGATAGGATAGAGGATAGGATAGGATTGAGGATAGGATTGGATACAGGATAGAATAGGATAGAGGATAGGATAGAGGATAGGATAGAGGATAGGATAGATTATAGGATAGGGTAGAGGATAGGATAACATAGAGGATAGGATAGGATAGAGGATAGGATAGGATAGAGGATTGGATAGGATAGAGGATAGGATAGGATAGAGGATAGGATAGGATTGAGGATAGGATTGGATACAGGATAGAATAGGATAGAGGATAGGATAGAGGATAGGATAGATTATAGGATAGGGTAGAGGATAGGATAGAATAGAGGATAGGATAGAGGATTGGATAGGATTCAGGATATTATGGGATAGAGGATAGGATAGGATAGAGGATAAGATAGGATAGAGGATAGGATAGGATAGAGGATAGGATAGGATTGATTATAGGATAGGATAGAGGATAGTATAGAAGATATTACAGGAGAGAGGATATTATAGGATAGAGGATAGGATAGGATAGAGGATAGGATAGAGGATAGGATAGAGGATTGGATAGGATAGAGGATACGATACGATAGAGGATAGGATAGGATAGGGGGTTGGATAGGATTGACGATAGGATAGGATAGAGGATAGGATAAGATTGAGGATAGGATAGGATTGAGGATAGGATAGGATAGAGAATAGGATTGGATAGAGGATAGGATAGAGGATACGATACGATAGAGGGTAGGATAGGATAGAGGATAGGATAGGATAGGATAGGATAGAGGATAGGATAGGATAGGGAATAGGATAGGATACAGGATAGGATAGGATAGAGGATAGGATAGGACAGAGGATAGGATAGGATAGAGGATAGGATAGGATAGAGGATTGGATAGGATCCAGGATATTATGGGATAGAGGATAGGATGGGATAGGATAGAGGATAGGATAGGATAGAGGATAAGTTACGATTGAGGATAGGAGAGGATAGAGGATAGGATAGGATTGAGGATAGGATAGGATAGAGGATAGGATTGAGGATTGGATAGGATTGAGGATATTATGGGATAGAGGATAGGATAGGATAGGATAGGATAGAGGATAGGATAGGATAGGGAATAGGATAGGATACAGGATAGGATAGGAGAGAGGATAGGATAGGGTAGAGGATAGGTTAAGATAGAGGATAGGATATGGTAGAGGATAGGATAAGATAGAGGATAGGATACATTAGAGTACAGGATAGTATTGAGGATAAGATAGGATAGAGGATAGGATAGGATTGAGGATAGGATAGGATAGAGGATAGGATAGAGGATTTAATAGGATAGAGGATACGATACGATAGAGGATAAGATAGGATAGAGGATAGGATAGGATAGAAGATAGGATAGGATTGAGGAAAGGATAGGATAGAGGATAGGATAGGATAGAGGATAGGATACGATAGAGGATTGGATAGGATTCAGGATATTATGGGATAGAGGATAGGATAGGATAGGATAGGATAGAGGATAGGATAGGATAGGGAATAGGATAGGATACAGGATAGGATAGGATAGAGGATAGGATAGGATAGAGGATAAGTTACGATTGAGGATAGGATAGGTTAGAGGATAGGATAGGGTAGAGGATAGGATAACATAGAGGATAGGATAGGATAGAGGATAGGATAGGATAGAGGATTGGATAGGATAGAGGATAGGATAGGATAGAGGATAGGATAGGATTGAGGATAGGATTGGATACAGGATAGAATAGGATAGAGGATAGGATAGAGGATAGGATAGATTATAGGATAGGGTAGAGGATAGGATAGAATAGAGGATAGGATAGAGGATTGGATAGGATTCAGGATATTATGGGATAGAGGATAGGATAGGATAGAGGATAAGATAGGATAGAGGATAGGATAGGATAGAGGATAGGATAGAATAGAGGATAGGATAGAGGATTGGATAGGATTCAGGATATTATGGGATAGAGGATAGGATAGGATAGAGGATAAGATAGGATAGAGGATAGGATAGGATAGAGGATAGGATAGGATTGAGGATAGGATTGGATACAGGATAGGATAGGATAGAGGATAGGATAGAGGATAGGATAGAGGATTGGATAGGATAGAGGATACGATACGATAGAGGATAGGATAGGATAGGGGGTTGGATAGGATTGACGATAGGATAGGATAGAGGATAGGATAGGATTGAGGATAGGATAGGATTGAGGATAGGATAGGATAGAGAATAGGATTGGATAGAGGATAGGATAGAGGATACGATACGATAGTGGGTAGGATAGGATAGAGGATAGGATAGGACAGAGGATAGGATAGGATAGAGGATAGGATAGGATAGAGGATTGGATAGGATTCAGGATATTATGGGATAGAGGATAGGATAGGATAGGATAGGATAGAGGATAGGATAGGATAGAGGATAGGATAGGATTGAGGATAGGATAGGATTGAGGATAGGATAGGATAGAGAATAGGATTGGATAGAGGATAGGATAGAGGATACGATACGATAGAGGGTAGGATAGAATAGAGGATAGGATAGGACAGAGGATAGGATAGGAAAGAGGATAGGATAGGATAGAGGATTGGATAGGATTCAGGATATTATGGGATAGAGGATAGGATAGGATAGGATAGGATAGAGGATAGGATAGGATAGGGAATAGGATAGGATACAGGATAGGATAGGATAGAGGATAGGATAGGGTAGAGGATAAGATAACATAGAGGATAGGATAGGGTAGAGGATAGGATAAGATAGAGGATAGGATAGAATAGAGTACAGGATAGTACAGAGGATAAGATAGGATAGAGGATAGGATAGGATAGAGGATAGGATAGGATTGAGGATAGGATAGGATAGAGGATAGGATAGAGGATTTAATAGGATAGAGGATTGGTTATGATAGAGGATAAGATACGATAGAGGATAGGATAGGATAGAGGATAGGATAGAATAGAGGATAGGATAGGATTGAGCATAGGATAGGATATAGGATAGGATAGGATAGAGGATAGGATAGAGGATATTATAGGATAGAGGATAGGATATGATTGAGGATAGGATTGGATACAGGATAGGATAGGATAGAGGATAGGATAGAGGATTTGATAGGATAGAGGATACGATACGATAGAGGATAGGATAGGATAGAGGGTAGGATAGGACAGAGGATAGGATAGAGGATTGGATAGGATTGAGGATATTAAGGGATAGAGGATAGGATAGGATAGGATTAAGGATAGGATAGGATAGAGGATAGGATAGGATAGGATAGAGGATAGGATAGGATAGAGGATAGGATATGATTGAGGATAGGATTGGATACAGGATAGGATAGGATAGAGGATAGGATAGAGGATTTGATAGGATAGAGGATACGATACGATAGAGGATAGGATAGGATAGAGGGTAGGATAGGACAGAGGATAGGATAGAGGATTGGATAGGATTGAGGATATTAAGGGATAGAGGATAGGATAGGATAGGATAAAAGATAGGATAGGATAGAGGATAGGATAGGATAGAGGAGAGGATATGATAGAGGATAGGATAGGATAGAGGATAGGATAGGATAGAGGATAGGATAGGATTGAGGATAGGATTGGATACAGGATAGAATAGGATAGAGGATAGGATAGAGGATAGGATAGAGGATAGGATAGATTATAGGATAGGGTAGAGGATAGGATAACATAGAGGATAGGATAGGATAGAGGATAGGATAGGATAGAGGATTGGATAGGATAGAGGATAGGATAGGATAGAGGATAGGATAGGATTGAGGATAGGATTGGATACAGGATAGAATAGGATAGAGGATAGGATAGAGGATAGGATAGATTATAGGATAGGGTAGAGGATAGGATAGAATAGAGGATAGGATAGAGGATTGGATAGGATTCAGGATATTATGGGATAGAGGATAGGATAGGATAGAGGATAAGATAGGATAGAGGATAGGATAGGATAGAGGATAGGATAGGATTGATTATAGGATAGGATAGAGGATAGTATAGAAGATATTACAGGAGAGAGGATATTATAGGATAGAGGATAGGATAGGATAGAGGATAGGATAGAGGATAGGATAGAGGATTGGATAGGATAGAGGATACGATACGATAGAGGATAGGATAGGATAGGGGGTTGGATAGGATTGACGATAGGATAGGATAGAGGATAGGATAAGATTGAGGATAGGATAGGATTGAGGATAGGATAGGATAGAGAATAGGATTGGATAGAGGATAGGATAGAGGATACGATACGATAGAGGGTAGGATAGGATAGAGGATAGGATAGGATAGGATAGGATAGAGGATAGGATAGGATAGGGAATAGGATAGGATACAGGATAGGATAGGATAGAGGATAGGATAGGACAGAGGATAGGATAGGATAGAGGATAGGATAGGATAGAGGATTGGATAGGATCCAGGATATTATGGGATAGAGGATAGGATGGGATAGGATAGAGGATAGGATAGGATAGAGGATAAGTTACGATTGAGGATAGGAGAGGATAGAGGATAGGATAGGATTGAGGATAGGATAGGATAGAGGATAGGATTGAGGATTGGATAGGATTGAGGATATTATGGGATAGAGGATAGGATAGGATAGGATAGGATAGAGGATAGGATAGGATAGGGAATAGGATAGGATACAGGATAGGATAGGAGAGAGGATAGGATAGGGTAGAGGATAGGTTAAGATAGAGGATAGGATATGGTAGAGGATAGGATAAGATAGAGGATAGGATACATTAGAGTACAGGATAGTATTGAGGATAAGATAGGATAGAGGATAGGATAGGATTGAGGATAGGATAGGATAGAGGATAGGATAGAGGATTTAATAGGATAGAGGATACGATACGATAGAGGATAAGATAGGATAGAGGATAGGATAGGATAGAAGATAGGATAGGATTGAGGAAAGGATAGGATAGAGGATAGGATAGGATAGAGGATAGGATACGATAGAGGATTGGATAGGATTCAGGATATTATGGGATAGAGGATAGGATAGGATAGGATAGGATAGAGGATAGGATAGGATAGGGAATAGGATAGGATACAGGATAGGATAGGATAGAGGATAGGATAGGATAGAGGATAAGTTACGATTGAGGATAGGATAGGTTAGAGGATAGGATAGGGTAGAGGATAGGATAACATAGAGGATAGGATAGGATAGAGGATAGGATAGGATAGAGGATTGGATAGGATAGAGGATAGGATAGGATAGAGGATAGGATAGGATTGAGGATAGGATTGGATACAGGATAGAATAGGATAGAGGATAGGATAGAGGATAGGATAGATTATAGGATAGGGTAGAGGATAGGATAGAATAGAGGATAGGATAGAGGATTGGATAGGATTCAGGATATTATGGGATAGAGGATAGGATAGGATAGAGGATAAGATAGGATAGAGGATAGGATAGGATAGAGGATAGGATAGAATAGAGGATAGGATAGAGGATTGGATAGGATTCAGGATATTATGGGATAGAGGATAGGATAGGATAGAGGATAAGATAGGATAGAGGATAGGATAGGATAGAGGATAGGATAGGATTGAGGATAGGATTGGATACAGGATAGGATAGGATAGAGGATAGGATAGAGGATAGGATAGAGGATTGGATAGGATAGAGGATACGATACGATAGAGGATAGGATAGGATAGGGGGTTGGATAGGATTGACGATAGGATAGGATAGAGGATAGGATAGGATTGAGGATAGGATAGGATTGAGGATAGGATAGGATAGAGAATAGGATTGGATAGAGGATAGGATAGAGGATACGATACGATAGTGGGTAGGATAGGATAGAGGATAGGATAGGACAGAGGATAGGATAGGATAGAGGATAGGATAGGATAGAGGATTGGATAGGATTCAGGATATTATGGGATAGAGGATAGGATAGGATAGGATAGGATAGAGGATAGGATAGGATAGAGGATAGGATAGGATTGAGGATAGGATAGGATTGAGGATAGGATAGGATAGAGAATAGGATTGGATAGAGGATAGGATAGAGGATACGATACGATAGAGGGTAGGATAGAATAGAGGATAGGATAGGACAGAGGATAGGATAGGAAAGAGGATAGGATAGGATAGAGGATTGGATAGGATTCAGGATATTATGGGATAGAGGATAGGATAGGATAGGATAGGATAGAGGATAGGATAGGATAGGGAATAGGATAGGATACAGGATAGGATAGGATAGAGGATAGGATAGGGTAGAGGATAAGATAACATAGAGGATAGGATAGGGTAGAGGATAGGATAAGATAGAGGATAGGATAGAATAGAGTACAGGATAGTACAGAGGATAAGATAGGATAGAGGATAGGATAGGATAGAGGATAGGATAGGATTGAGGATAGGATAGGATAGAGGATAGGATAGAGGATTTAATAGGATAGAGGATTGGTTATGATAGAGGATAAGATACGATAGAGGATAGGATAGGATAGAGGATAGGATAGAATAGAGGATAGGATAGGATTGAGCATAGGATAGGATATAGGATAGGATAGGATAGAGGATAGGATAGAGGATATTATAGGATAGAGGATAGGATATGATTGAGGATAGGATTGGATACAGGATAGGATAGGATAGAGGATAGGATAGAGGATTTGATAGGATAGAGGATACGATACGATAGAGGATAGGATAGGATAGAGGGTAGGATAGGACAGAGGATAGGATAGAGGATTGGATAGGATTGAGGATATTAAGGGATAGAGGATAGGATAGGATAGGATTAAGGATAGGATAGGATAGAGGATAGGATAGGATAGAGGATAGGATATGATTGAGGATAGGATTGGATACAGGATAGGATAGGATAGAGGATAGGATAGAGGATTTGATAGGATAGAGGATACGATACGATAGAGGATAGGATAGGATAGAGGGTAGGATAGGACAGAGGATAGGATAGAGGATTGGATAGGATTGAGGATATTAAGGGATAGAGGATAGGATAGGATAGGATAAAAGATAGGATAGGATAGAGGATAGGATAGGATAGAGGAGAGGATATGATAGAGGATAGGATAGGATAGAGGATAGGATAGGATAGAGGATAGGATAGGATTGAGGATAGGATTGGATACAGGATAGAATAGGATAGAGGATAGGATAGGGGATAGGATAGAGGATAGGATAGATTATAGGATAGGGTAGAGGATAGGATAACATAGAGGATAGGATAGGATAGAGGATAGGATAGGATAGAGGATTGGATAGGATAGAGGATAGGATAGGATAGAGGATAGGATAGGATTGAGGATAGGATTGGATACAGGATAGAATAGGATAGAGGATAGGATAGAGGATAGGATAGATTATAGGATAGGGTAGAGGATGGGATAGAATAGAGGATAGGATAGAGGATTGGATAGGATTCAGGATATTATGGGATAGAGGATAGGATAGGATAGAGGATAAGATAGGATAGAGGATAGGATAGGATAGAGGATAGGATAGGATTGATTATAGGATAGGATAGAGGATAGTATAGAAGATATTACAGGAGAGAGGATATTATAGGATAGAGGATAGGATAGGATAGAGGATAGGATAGAGGATAGGATAGAGGATTGGATAGGATAGAGGATACGATACGATAGAGGATAGGATAGGATAGGGGGTTGGATAGGATTGACGATAGGATAGGATAGAGGATAGGATAGGATTGAGGATAGGATAGGATTGAGGATAGGATAGGATAGAGAATAGGATTGGATAGAGGATAGGATAGAGGATACGATACGATAGAGGGTAGGATAGGATAGAGGATAGGATAGGATAGGATAGGATAGAGGATAGGATAGGATAGGGAATAGGATAGGATACAGGATAGGATAGGATAGAGGATAGGATAGGACAGAGGATAGGATAGGATAGAGGATAGGATAGGATAGAGGATTGGATAGGATCCAGGATATTATGGGATAGAGGATAGGATGGGATAGGATAGAGGATAGGATAGGATAGAGGATAAGTTACGATTGAGGATAGGATAGGATAGAGGATAGGATAGGATTGAGGATAGGATAGGATAGAGGATAGGATTGAGGATTGGATAGGATTGAGGATATTATGGGATAGAGGATAGGATAGGATAGGATAGGATAGAGGATAGGATAGGATAGGGAATAGGATAGGATACAGGATAGGATAGGAGAGAGGATAGGATAGGGTAGAGGATAGGTTAAGATAGAGGATAGGATATGGTAGAGGATAGGATAAGATAGAGGATAGGATACATTAGAGTACAGGATAGTATTGAGGATAAGATAGGATAGAGGATAGGATAGGATTGAGGATAGGATAGGATAGAGGATAGGATAGAGGATTTAATAGGATAGAGGATACGATACGATAGAGGATAAGATAGGATAGAGGATAGGATAGGATAGAAGATAGGATAGGATTGAGGAAAGGATAGGATAGAGGATAGGATAGGATAGAGGATAGGATAGGATAGAGGATAGGATACGATAGAGGATTGGATAGGATTCAGGATATTATGGGATAGAGGATAGGATAGGATAGGATAGGATAGAGGATAGGATAGGATAGGGAATAGGATAGGATACAGGATAGGATAGGATAGAGGATAGGATAGGATAGAGGATAAGTTACGATTGAGGATAGGATAGGATAGAGGATAGGATAGGGTAGAGGATAGGATAACATAGAGGATAGGATAGGATAGAGGATAGGATAGGATAGAGGATTGGATAGGATAGAGGATAGGATAGGATAGAGGATAGGATAGGATTGAGGATAGGATTGGATACAGGATAGAATAGGATAGAGGATAGGATAGAGGATAGGATAGATTATAGGATAGGGTAGAGGATAGGATAGAATAGAGGATAGGATAGAGGATTGGATAGCATTCAGGATATTATGGGATAGAGGATAGGATAGGATAGAGGATAAGATAGGATAGAGGATAGGATAGGATAGAGGATAGGATAGAATAGAGGATAGGATAGAGGATTGGATAGGATTCAGGATATTATGGGATAGAGGATAGGATAGGATAGAGGATAAGATAGGATAGAGGATAGGATAGGATAGAGGATAGGATAGGATTGAGGATAGGATTGGATACAGGATAGGATAGGATAGAGGATAGGATAGAGGATAGGATAGAGGATTGGATAGGATAGAGGATACGATACGATAGAGGATAGGATAGGATAGGGGGTTGGATAGGATTGACGATAGGATAGGATAGAGGATAGGATAGGATTGAGGATAGGATAGGATTGAGGATAGGATAGGATAGAGAATAGGATTGGATAGAGGATAGGATAGAGGATACGATACGATAGTGGGTAGGATAGGATAGAGGATAGGATAGGACAGAGGATAGGATAGGATAGAGGATAGGATAGGATAGAGGATTGGATAGGATTCAGGATATTATGGGATAGAGGATAGGATAGGATAGGATAGGATAGAGGATAGGATAGGATAGAGGATAGGATAGGATTGAGGATAGGATAGGATTGAGGATAGGATAGGATAGAGAATAGGATTGGATAGAGGATAGGATAGAGGATACGATACGATAGAGGGTAGGATAGAATAGAGGATAGGATAGGACAGAGGATAGGATAGGATAGAGGATAGGATAGGATAGAGGATTGGATAGGATTCAGGATATTATGGGATAGAGGATAGGATAGGATAGGATAGGATAGAGGATAGGATAGGATAGGGAATAGGATAGGATACAGGATAGGATAGGATAGAGGATAGGATAGGGTAGAGGATAAGATAACATAGAGGATAGGATAGGGTAGAGGATAGGATAAGATAGAGGATAGGATAGAATAGAGTACAGGATAGTACAGAGGATAAGATAGGATAGAGGATAGGATAGGATAGAGGATAGGATAGGATTGAGGATAGGATAGGATAGAGGATAGGATAGAGGATTTAATAGGATAGAGGATTGGTTATGATAGAGGATAAGATACGATAGAGGATAGGATAGGATAGAGGATAGGATAGAATAGAGGATAGGATAGGATTGAGCATAGGATAGGATATAGGATAGGATAGGATAGAGGATAGGATAGAGGATATTATAGGATAGAGGATAGGATATGATTGAGGATAGGATTGGATACAGGATAGGATAGGATAGAGGATAGGATAGAGGATTTGATAGGATAGAGGATACGATACGATAGAGGATAGGATAGGATAGAGGGTAGGATAGGACAGAGCATAGGATAGAGGATTGGATAGGATTGAGGATATTAAGGGATAGAGGATAGGATAGGATAGGATTAAGGATAGGATAGGATAGAGGATAGGATAGGATAGAGGATAGGATATGATTGAGGATAGGATTGGATACAGGATAGGATAGGATAGAGGATAGGATAGAGGATACGATACGATAGAGGATAGGATAGGATAGAGGGTAGGATAGGACAGAGGATAGGATAGAGGATTGGATAGGATTGAGGATATTAAGGGATAGAGGATAGGATAGGATAGGATAAAAGATAGGATAGGATAGAGGATAGGATAGGATAGAGGAGAGGATATGATAGAGGATAGGATAGGATAGAGGATAGGATAGGATAGAGGATAGGATAGGATTGAGGATAGGATTGGATACAGGATAGAATAGGATAGAGGATAGGATAGGGGATAGGATAGAGGATAGGATAGATTATAGGATAGGGTAGAGGATAGGATAACATAGAGGATAGGATAGGATAGAGGATAGGATAGGATAGAGGATTGGATAGGATAGAGGATAGGATAGGATAGAGGATAGGATAGGATTGAGGATAGGATTGGATACAGGATAGAATAGGATAGAGGATAGGATAGAGGATAGGATAGATTATAGGATAGGGTAGAGGATAGGATAGAATAGAGGATAGGATAGAGGATTGGATAGGATTCAGGATATTATGGGATAGAGGATAGGATAGGATAGAGGATAAGATAGGATAGAGGATAGGATAGGATAGAGGATAGGATAGGATTGATTATAGGATAGGATAGAGGATAGTATAGAAGATATTACAGGAGAGAGGATATTATAGGATAGAGGATAGGATAGGATAGAGGATAGGATAGAGGATAGGATAGAGGATTGGATAGGATAGAGGATACGATACGATAGAGGATAGGATAGGATAGGGGGTTGGATAGGATTGACGATAGGATAGGATAGAGGATAGGATAGGATTGAGGATAGGATAGGATTGAGGATAGGATAGGATAGAGAATAGGATTGGATAGAGGATAGGATAGAGGATACGATACGATAGAGGGTAGGATAGGATAGAGGATAGGATAGGATAGGATAGGATAGAGGATAGGATAGGATAGGGAATAGGATAGGATACAGGATAGGATAGGATAGAGGATAGGATAGGACAGAGGATAGGATAGGATAGAGGATAGGATAGGATAGAGGATTGGATAGGATCCAGGATATTATGGGATAGAGGATAGGATGGGATAGGATAGAGGATAGGATAGGATAGAGGATAAGTTACGATTGAGGATAGGATAGGATAGAGGATAGGATAGGATAGGGAATAGGATAGGATACAGGATAGGATATTAGAGAGGATAGGATAGGGTAGAGGATAGGTTAAGATAGAGGATAGGATATGGTAGAGGATAGGATATGATAGAGGATAGGATACATTAGAGTACAGTATAGTATTGAGGATAAGATAGGATAGAGGATAGGATAGGATTGAGGATAGGATAGGATAGAGGATAGGATAGAGGATTTAATAGGATAGAGGATACGATAAGATAGAGGATAAGATAGGATAGAGGATAGGATAGGATAGAGGATAGGATAGGATTGAGGAAAGGATAGGATATAGGATAGGATAGGATAGAGGATAGGATAGGATAGAGGATAGGATACGATAGAGGATTGGATAGGATTCAGGATATTATGGGATAGAGGATAGGATAGGATAGGATAGGATAGAGGATAGGATAGGATAGGGAATAGGATAGGATACAGGATAGGATAGGATAGAGGATAGGATAGGATAGAGGATAAGTTACGATTGAGGATAGGATAGGATAGAGGATAGGATAGGGTAGAGGATAGGATAACATAGAGGATAGGATAGGATAGAGGATAGGATAGGATAGAGGATTGGATAGGATAGAGGATAGGATAGGATAGAGGATAGGATAGGATTGAGGATAGGATTGGATACAGGATAGAATAGGATAGAGGATAGGATAGAGGATAGGATAGATTATAGGATAGGGTAGAGGATAGGATAGAATAGAGGATAGGATAGAGGATTGGATAGGATTCAGGATATTATGGGATAGAGGATAGGATAGGATAGAGGATAAGATAGGATAGAGGATAGGATAGGATAGAGGATAGGATAGAATAGAGGATAGGATAGAGGATTGGATAGGATTCAGGATATTATGGGATAGAGGATAGGATAGGATAGAGGATAAGATAGGGTAGAGGATAGGATAGGATAGAGGATAGGATAGGATTGAGGATAGGATTGGATACAGGATAGGATAGGATAGAGGATAGGATAGAGGATAGGATAGAGGATTGGATAGGATAGAGGATACGATACGATAGAGGATAGGATAGGATAGGGGGTTGGATAGGATTGACGATAGGATAGGATAGAGGATAGGATAGGATTGAGGATAGGATAGGATTGAGGATAGGATAGGATAGAGAATAGGATTGGATAGAGGATAGGATAGAGGATACGATACGATAGTGGGTAGGATAGGATAGAGGATAGGATAGGACAGAGGATAGGATAGGATAGAGGATAGGATAGGATAGAGGATTGGATAGGATTCAGGATATTATGGGATAGAGGATAGGATAGGATAGGATAGGATAGAGGATAGGATAGGATAGAGGATAGGATAGTATTGAGGATAGGATAGGATTGAGGATAGGATAGGATAGAGAATAGGATTGGATAGAGGATAGGATAGAGGATACGATACGATAGAGGGTAGGATAGAATAGAGGATAGGATAGGACAGAGGATAGGATAGGATAGAGGATAGGATAGGATAGAGGATTGGATAGGATTCAGGATATTATGGGATAGAGGATAGGATAGGATAGGATAGGATAGAGGATAGGATAGGATAGGGAATAGGATAGGATACAGGATAGGATAGGATAGAGGATAGGATAGGACAGAGGATAGGATAGGATAGAGGATAGGATAGGATAGAGGATTGGATAGGATCCAGGATATTATGGGATAGAGGATAGGATGGGATAGGATAGAGGATAGGATAGGATAGAGGATAAGTTACGATTGAGGATAGGATAGGATAGAGGATAGGATAGGATCGAGGATAGGATAGGATAGAGGATAGGATTGAGGATTGGATAGGATTGAGGATATTATGGGATAGAGGATAGGATAGGATAGGATAGGATAGAGGATAGGATAGGATAGGGAATAGGATAGGATACAGGATAGGATAGGAGAGAGGATAGGATAGGGTAGAGGATAGGTTAAGATAGAGGATAGGATATGGTAGAGGATAGGATAAGATAGAGGATAGGATACATTAGAGTACAGGATAGTATTGAGGATAAGATAGGATAGAGGATAGGATAGGATTGAGGATAGGATAGGATAGAGGATAGGATAGAGGATTTAATAGGATAGAGGATACGATACGATAGAGGATAAGATAGGATAGAGGATAGGATAGGATAGAGGATAGGATAGGATAGAGGATAGGATAGGATAGAGGATAGGATAGAATAGAGGATAGGATAGAGGATTGGATAGGATTCAGGATATTATGGGATAGAGGATAGGATAGGATAGAGGATAAGATAGGATAGAGGATAGGATAGGATAGAGGATAGGATAGGATAGAGGATAGGATAGAATAGAGGATAGGATAGAGGATTGGATAGGATTCAGGATATTATGGGATAGAGGATAGGATAGGATAGAGGATAAGATAGGATAGAGGATAGGATAGGATAGAGGATAGGATAGGATTGATTATAGGATAGGATAGAGGATAGTATAGAAGATATTACAGGAGAGAGGATATTATAGGATAGAGGATAGGATAGGATAGAGGATAGGATAGAGGATAGGATAGAGGATTGGATAGGATAGAGGATACGATACGATAGAGGATAGGATAGGATAGGGGGTTGGATAGGATTGACGATAGGATAGGATAGAGGATAGGATAGGATTGAGGATAGGATAGGATTGAGGATAGGATAGGATAGAGAATAGGATTGGATAGAGGATAGGATAGAGGATACGATACGATAGAGGGTAGGATAGGATAGAGGATAGGATAGGACAGAGGATAGGATAGGATAGAGGATAGGATAGGATAGAGGATTGGATAGGATTCAGGATATTATGGGATAGAGGATAAGTTACGATTGAGGATAGGATAGGATAGAGGATAGGATAGAGGATTTAATAGGATAGAGGATACGATACGATAGAGGATAAGATAGGATAGAGGATAGGATAGGATAGAGGATAGGATAGGATTGAGGAAAGGATAGGATAGAGGATAGGATAGGATAGAGGATAGGATAGGATAGAGGATAGGATACGATAGAGGATTGGATAGGATTCAGGATATTATGGGATAGAGGATAGGATAGGATAGGATAGGATAGAGGATAGGATAGGATAGGGAATAGGATAGGATACAGGATAGGATGGGATAGAGGATAGGATAGGACAGAGGATAGGATAGGATAGAGGATAGGATAGGATAGAGGATTGGATAGGATTCAGGATATTATGGGATAGAGGATAGGATAGGATAGAGGATAAGATAGGATAGAGGATAGGATAGGATAGAGGATAGGATAGGATTGATTATAGGATAGGATAGAGGATAGTATAGAAGATATTACAGGAGAGAGGATATTATAGGATAGAGGATAGGATAGGATAGAGGATAGGATAGAGGATAGGATAGAGGATTGGATAGGATAGAGGATACGATACGATAGAGGATAGGATAGGATAGGGGGTTGGATAGGATTGACGATAGGATAGGATAGAGGATAGGATAGGATTGAGGATAGGATAGGATTGAGGATAGGATAGGATAGAGAATAGGATTGGATAGAGGATAGGATAGAGGATACGATACGATAGAGGGTAGGATAGGATAGAGGATAGGATAGGACAGAGGATAGGATAGGATAGAGGATAGGATAGGATAGAGGATTGGATAGGATTCAGGATATTATGGGATAGAGGATAAGTTACGATTGAGGATAGGATAGGATAGAGGATAGGATAGAGGATTTAATAGGATAGAGGATACGATACGATAGAGGATAAGATAGGATAGAGGATAGGATAGGATAGAGGATAGGATAGGATTGAGGAAAGGATAGGATAGAGGATAGGATAGGATAGAGGATAGGATAGGATAGAGGATAGGATACGATAGAGGATTGGATAGGATTCAGGATATTATGGGATAGAGGATAGGATAGGATAGGATAGGATAGAGGATAGGATAGGATAGGGAATAGGATAGGATACAGGATAGGATGGGATAGAGGATAGGATAGGACAGAGGATAGGATAGGATAGAGGATAGGATAGGATAGAGGATTGGATAGGATTCAGGATATTATGGGATAGAGGATAGGATGGGATAGGATAGAGGATAGGATAGGATAGAGGATAAGTTACGATTGAGGATAGGATAGGATAGAGGATAGGATAGGGTAGAGGATAGGATAACATAGAGGATAGGATAGGATAGAGGATAGGATAGGATAGAGGATTGGATAGGATAGAGGATAGGATAGGATAGAGGATAGGATAGGATTGAGGATAGGATTGGATACAGGATAGAATAGGATAGAGGATAGGATAGAGGATAGGATAGATTATAGGATAGGGTAGAGGATAGGATAGAATAGAGGATAGGATAGAGGATTGGATAGGATTCAGGATATTATGGGATAGAGGATAGGATAGGATAGAGGATAAGATAGGATAGAGGATAGGATAGGATAGAGGATAGGATAGAATAGAGGATAGGATAGAGGATTGGATAGGATTCAGGATATTATGGGATAGAGGATAGGATAGGATAGAGGATAAGATAGGATAGAGGATAGGATAGGATAGAGGATAGGATAGGATTGATTATAGGATAGGATAGAGGATAGTATAGAAGATATTACAGGAGAGAGGATATTATAGGATAGAGGATAGGATAGGATTGAGGATAGGATTGGATACAGGATAGGATAGGATAGAGGATAGGATAGAGGATAGGATAGAGGATTGGATAGGATAGAGGATACGATACGATAGAGGATAGGATAGGATAGGGGGTTGGATAGGATTGACGATAGGATAGGATAGAGGATAGGATAGGATTGAGGATAGGATAGGATTGAGGATAGGATAGGATAGAGAATAGGATTGGATAGAGGATAGGATAGAGGATACGATACGATAGAGGGTAGGATAGGATAGAGGATAGGATAGGACAGAGGATAGGATAGGATAGAGGATAGGATAGGATAGAGGATTGGATAGGATTCAGGATATTATGGGATAGAGGATAGGATAGGATAGGATAGGATAGAGGATAGGATAGGATAGGGAATAGGATAGGATACAGGATAGGATAGGATAGAGGATAGGATAGGACAGAGGATAGGATAGGATAGAGGATAGGATAGGATAGAGGATTGGATAGGATCCAGGATATTATGGGATAGAGGATAGGATGGGATAGGATAGAGGATAGGATAGGATAGAGGATAAGTTACGATTGAGGATAGGATAGGATAGAGGATAGGATAGGATTGAGGATAGGATAGGATAGAGGATAGGATTGAGGATTGGATAGGATTGAGGATATTATGGGATAGAGGATAGGATAGGATAGGATAGGATAGAGGATAGGATAGGATAGGGAATAGGATAGGATACAGGATAGGATAGGAGAGAGGATAGGATAGGGTAGAGGATAGGTTAAGATAGAGGATAGGATATGGTAGAGGATAGGATAAGATAGAGGATAGGATACATTAGAGTACAGGATAGTATTGAGGATAAGATAGGATAGAGGATAGGATAGGATTGAGGATAGGATAGGATAGAGGATAGGATAGAGGATTTAATAGGATAGAGGATACGATACGATAGAGGATAAGATAGGATAGAGGATAGGATAGGATAGAGGATAGGATAGGATTGAGGAAAGGATAGGATAGAGGATAGGATACGATAGAGGGTAGGATAGGATAGAGGATAGGATAGGACAGAGGATAGGATAGGATAGAGGATAGGATAGGATAGAGGATTGGATAGGATTCAGGATATTATGGGATAGAGGATAGGATAGGATAGGATAGGATAGAGGATAGGATAGGATAGGGAATAGGATAGGATACAGGATAGGATAGGATAGAGGATAGGATAGGACATAGGATAGGATAGGATAGAGGATAGGATAGGATAGAGGATTGGATAGGATCCAGGATATTATGGGATAGAGGATAGGATGGGATAGGATAGAGGATAGGATAGGATAGAGGATAAGTTACGATTGAGGATAGGATAGGATAGAGGATAGGATAGGATTGAGGATAGGATAGGATAGAGGATAGGATTGAGGATTGGATAGGATTGAGGATATTATGGGATAGAGGATAGGATAGGATAGGATAGGATAGAGGATAGGATAGGATAGGGAATAGGATAGGATACAGGATAGGATAGGAGAGAGGATAGGATAGGGTAGAGGATAGGTTAAGATAGAGGATGGGATATGGTAGAGGATAGGATAAGATAGAGGATAGGATACATTAGAGTACAGGATAGTATTGAGGATAAGATAGGATAGAGGATAGGATAGGATTGAGGATAGGATAGGATAGAGGATAGGATAGAGGATTTAATAGGATAGAGGATACGATACGATAGAGGATAAGATAGGATAGAGGATAGGATAGGATAGAGGATAGGATAGGATTGAGGAAAGGATAGGATAGAGGATAGGATAGGATAGAGGATAGGATAGGATAGAGGATAGGATACGATAGAGGATTGGATAGGATTCAGGATATTATGGGATAGAGGATAGGATAGGATAGGATAGGATAGAGGATAGGATAGAGGATTGGATAGGATTCAGGATATTATGGGATAGAGGATAGGATAGGATAGAGGATAAGATAGGATAGAGGATAGGATAGGATAGAGGATAGGATAGAATAGAGGATAGGATAGAGGATTGGATAGGATTCAGGATATTATGGGATAGAGGATAGGATAGGATAGAGGATAAGATAGGATAGAGGATAGGATAGGATAGAGGATAGGATAGGATTGAGGATAGGATTGGATACAGGATAGGATAGGATAGAGGATAGGATAGAGGATAGGATAGAGGATTGGATAGGATAGAGGATACGATACGATAGAGGATAGGATAGGATAGGGGGTTGGATAGGATTGACGATAGGATAGGATAGAGGATAGGATAGGATTGAGGATAGGATAGGATTGAGGATAGGATAGGATAGAGAATAGGATTGGATAGAGGATAGGATAGAGGATACGATACGATAGAGGGTAGGATAGGATAGAGGATAGGATAGGACAGAGGATAGGATAGGATAGAGGATAGGATAGGATAGAGGATTGGATAGGATTCAGGATATTATGGGATAGAGGATAGGATAGGATAGGATAGGATAGAGGATAGGATAGGATAGGGAATAGGATAGGATACAGGATAGGATAGGATAGAGGATAGGATAGGACAGAGGATAGGATAGGATAGAGGATAGGATAGGATAGAGGATTGGATAGGATCCAGGATATTATGGGATAGAGGATAGGATGGGATAGGATAGAGGATAGGATAGGATAGAGGATAAGTTACGATTGAGGATAGGATAGGATAGAGGATAGGATAGGATTGAGGATAGGATAGGATAGAGGATAGGATTGAGGATTGGATAGGATTGAGGATATTATGGGATAGAGGATAGGATAGGATAGGATAGGATAGAGGATAGGATAGGATAGGGAATAGGATAGGATACAGGATAGGATAGGAGAGAGGATAGGATAGGGTAGAGGATAGGTTAAGATAGAGGATAGGATATGGTAGAGGATAGGATAAGATAGAGGATAGGATACATTAGAGTACAGGATAGTATTGAGGATAAGATAGGATAGAGGATAGGATAGGATTGAGGATAGGATAGGATAGAGGATAGGATAGAGGATTTAATAGGATAGAGGATACGATACGATAGAGGATAAGATAGGATAGAGGATAGGATAGGATAGAGGATAGGATAGGATTGAGGAAAGGATAGGATAGAGGATAGGATAGGATAGAGGATAGGATACGATGGAGGATAGGATACGATAGAGGATTGGATAGGATTCAGGATATTATGGGATAGAGGATAGGATAGGATAGGATAGGATAGAGGATAGGATAGGATAGGGAATAGGATAGGATACAGGATAGGATAGGATAGAGGATAGGATAGGACAGAGGATAGGATAGGATAGAGGATAGGATAGGATAGACGATTGGATAGGATTCAGGATATTATGGGATAGAGGATAGGATAGGATTGAGGAAAGGATAGGATAGAGGATAGGATAGGATAGAGGATAGGATACGATGGAGGATAGGATACGATAGAGGATTGGATAGGATTCAGGATATTATGGGATAGAGGATAGGATAGGATAGGATAGGATTGAGGATAGGATAGGATAGAGGATAGGATAGAGGATTGGATAGGACAGAGGATACGATACGATAGAGGATAGGATAGGATAGAGGATAGGATAGCATAGAGGATAGGATAGAGGATATTATAGGATAGAGGATTGGATACAGGATAGGATAGGATAGAGGATAGGATAGAGGATTTGATAGGATAGAGGATACGATACGATAGAGGATAGGATAGGATAGAGGATAGGATAGGACAGAGGATAGGATAGAGGATTGGATAGGATTGAGGATAGGATAGGATAGAGGATAGGATAGGATTGAGGATAGGATAGGATTGAGGATAGGATAGGATAGAGAATAGGATTGGATAGAGGATAGGATAGAGGATACGATACGATAGAGGGTAGGATAGGATAGAGGATAGGATAGGACAGAGGATAGGATAGGATAGAGGATAGGATAGGATAGAGGATTGGATAGGATTCAGGATATTATGGGATAGAGGATAGGATAGGATAGGATAGGATAGAGGATAGGATAGGATAGGGAATAGGATAGGATACAGGATAGGATAGGATAGAGGATAGGATAGGACAGAGGATAGGATAGGATAGAGGATAGGATAGGATAGAGGATTGGATAGGATCCAGGATATTATGGGATAGAGGATAGGATGGGATAGGATAGAGGATAGGATAGGATAGAGGATAAGTTACGATTGAGGATAGGATAGGATAGAGGATAGGATAGGATTGAGGATAGGATAGGATAGAGGATAGGATTGAGGATTGGATAGGATTGAGGATATTATGGGATAGAGGATAGGATAGGATAGGATAGGATAGAGGATAGGATAGGATAGGGAATAGGATAGGATACAGGATAGGATAGGAGAGAGGATAGGATAGGGTAGAGGATAGGTTAAGATAGAGGATAGGATATGGTAGAGGATAGGATAAGATAGAGGATAGGATACATTAGAGTACAGGATAGTATTGAGGATAAGATAGGATAGAGGATAGGATAGGATTGAGGATAGGATAGGATAGAGGATAGGATAGAGGATTTAATAGGATAGAGGATACGATACGATAGAGGATAAGATAGGATAGAGGATAGGATAGGATAGAGGATAGGATAGGATTGAGGAAAGGATAGGATAGAGGATAGGATAGGATAGAGGATAGGATACGATGGAGGATAGGATACGATAGAGGATTGGATAGGATTCAGGATATTATGGGATAGAGGATAGGATAGGATAGGATAGGATAGAGGATAGGATAGGATAGGGAATAGGATAGGATACAGGATAGGATAGGATAGAGGATAGGATAGGACAGAGGATAGGATAGGATAGAGGATAGGATAGGATAGAGGATTGGATAGGATTCAGGATATTATGGGATAGAGGATAGGATAGGATTGAGGAAAGGATAGGATAGAGGATAGGATAGGATAGAGGATAGGATACGATGGAGGATAGGATACGATAGAGGATTGGATAGGATTCAGGATATTATGGGATAGAGGATAGGATAGGATAGGATAGGATTGAGGATAGGATAGGATAGAGGATAGGATAGAGGATTGGATAGGACAGAGGATACGATACGATAGAGGATAGGATAGGATAGAGGATAGGATAGCATAGAGGATAGGATAGAGGATATTATAGGATAGAGGATTGGATACAGGATAGGATAGGATAGACTATAGGATAGAGGATTTGATAGGATAGAGGATACGATACGATAGAGGATAGGATAGGATAGAGGATAGGATAGGACAGAGGATAGGATAGAGGATTGGATAGGATTGAGGATATTAAGGGATAGAGGATAGGATAGGATAGGATAGGATAGAGGATAGGATAGGATAGAGGATAGGATATGATAAAGGATAGGATAAGATAGAGGATAGGATATGATAGAGGATGGGATAGGATAGAGGATAGGATAGAGGATAGGTTAGAGGATTGGATAGGATTGATGATATTATGGGATAGAGGATAGGATAGGATAGGATAGGATGGAGGATATGATAGGATAGACTATAGGATAGGGGATTGGATAGGGTAGAGGATAGGATAGGATAGAGGACAGGATAGGATAGAGGATGGGATAGGATAGATGATAGGATAATATAGAGTATAGGATAGGATAGAGGATAGTATAGGTTAGAGAATAGGATAGAATAGGATAGAGGATTGGATAGGATAGAGGATTGGATAGGATAGAGGATTGGATAGGATAGTGAATAGGATAGGATAGAGGATAGTATAGGATAGAGGATGGGATAGGATTGAGGATAGGATAGGATAGGGGATAGGATAGGATAGGATAGAGGATAGGATGGGATACAGGATACGACAGGATAGATGGTAGGATAGGATAGAGGTTAGGATAGGATTGAGGATAGGATAGGATAGATGATAGGGTAGGATAGAGGATAGGATAGGATAGAGGATACGATATTATACAGGATACGATTTTATAGACGATATTATACGATAGAGCACCGGATAGGACCTGGGATACGATATTGTAGAGGATACGATATTATAGATGATAGGATAGGATAGAGAATCTGATAGGATAGAGGATAGGATAGGATTGTAGATAGGATAGGATAGATGATAGGATAGGATACAGGATAGTATAGAGGATTGGATAGGATAGAGGATAGGATAGGATAGAGGGTAGGATAGAGAATTGGATAGGATAGAGGATACGATACGATAGATGATAGGATAGGATAGGATAGTGGATAGGATTGGATAGAGACTAGGATAGGATAGAGGATATTATAGAGGATTGGATAGAGGATTGGAAAGGATTGAGGATATTATGGGATACAGGATAGGATAGGATAGAAGATACGATAGGATAGAGGATACGATACGATAGAGGATAGGATAGTATAGAGGGTAGGATAGAGGATTGGATAGGATAGAGGATACGATACGATAGAGGATAGGATAGGATAGAGGATAGGATAGGATAGAGATTAGAATAGGATAGAGGATAGGATAGGATAGATGATAGGATAGGATAGAGGATAGGATAGACGATAGGATAGGATAGAGGATAAGATAGGATAGAGGATAGGATGTGATAGAGGATAACATAGGATAGAGTATAGGATAGGATAGAGGATAGGATAGAATAGAGTACAGGATAGTATAGAGGATAAGATAATATAGAGAATAGGATAGGATAGAGGATAGGATAGGATTGAGGATAGAATAGGATAGATGATAGGATAGGATAGAGGATAGGATAGAGGATTTGATAGGATAGAGGATTTGATAGGATAGAGGATAGGATAGAGGATTGGATAGGATTGAGGATATTATGGGATAGAGGATAGGATAGGATAGGATAGGATAGGATAGAGGATAGGATAGAGGATAGGATAGGATAGAGGATAGGATAGGATAGAGGATAGGATAGGATAGAGGATAGGATAGGATAGAGGATACGATACGATAGAGGATAGGATAGGATAGAGGGTAGGATAGAGAATTGGATAGGATAGAGGATACGATACGATAGAGGATAGGATACGTTAGGATAGAGGATAGGATAGGATAGAGGATAGGATAGGATTGAGGTTATGATAGGATAGAGGATAGGATAGGATTGTAGATAGGATAGGATAGATGATAGGATAGGATACACGATAGTATAGAGGATTGGATAGGATAGAGGATAGGATAGGATAGAGGGTAGGATAGAGAATTAGATAGGATAGAGGATAGGATAGAGGATTGGATAGGATTGAGGATATTATGGGATAGAGGATAGGATAGGATAGGATAGGATAGAGGATAGGATAGGATAGGATAGGATAGAGGATAGGATAGGATAGTGGGTAGGAAAGGATTGCGGATAGGATAGGATAGGATAGAGGATAGGATAGGATAGACGATAGGATAGGGGATATGATTGAGGATATTATGGGAGAGAGGATAGGGTTGGATAGGATAGGATAGATGATAGGATAGAGGATTGGATAGGATAGAGGATACGATACGATAGAGGATAGGATAGTATAGAGGGTAGGATAGAGGATTGGATAGGATAGAGGATACGATACGATAGAGGATAGGATAGGATAGAGGATAGGATAGGATAGAGATTAGAATAGGATAGAGGATAGGATAGGATAGATGATAGGATAGGATAGAGGATAGGATAGACGATAGGATAGGATAGAGGATAAGATAGGATAGAGGATAGGATGTGATAGAGGATAACATAGGATAGAGTATAGGATAGGATAGAGGATAGGATAGAATAGAGTACAGGATAGTATAGAGGATAAGATAATATAGAGAATAGGATAGGATAGAGGATAGGATAGGATTGAGGATAGAATAGGATAGATGATAGGATAGGATAGAGGATAGGATAGAGGATTTGATAGGATAGAGGATTTGATAGGATAGAGGATAGGATAGAGGATTGGATAGGATTGAGGATATTATGGGATAGAGGATAGGATAGGATAGGATAGGATAGGATAGAGGATAGGATAGAGGATAGGATAGGATAGAGGATAGGATAGGATAGAGGATAGGATAGGATAGAGGATAGGATAGGATAGAGGATACGATACGATAGAGGATAGGATAGGATAGAGGGTAGGATAGAGAATTGGATAGGATAGAGGATACGATACGATAGAGGATAGGATACGTTAGGATAGAGGATAGGATAGGATAGAGGATAGGATAGGATTGAGGTTATGATAGGATAGAGGATAGGATAGGATTGTAGATAGGATAGGATAGATGATAGGATAGGATACACGATAGTATAGAGGATTGGATAGGATAGAGGATAGGATAGGATAGAGGGTAGGATAGAGAATTAGATAGGATAGAGGATAGGATAGAGGATTGGATAGGATTGAGGATATTATGGGATAGAGGATAGGATAGGATAGGATAGGATAGAGGATAGGATAGGATAGGATAGGATAGAGGATAGGATAGGATAGTGGGTAGGAAAGGATTGCGGATAGGATAGGATAGGATAGAGGATAGGATAGGATAGACGATAGGATAGGGGATATGATTGAGGATATTATGGGAGAGAGGATAGGGTTGGATAGGATAGGATAGATGATAGGATAGAGGATTGGATAGGATAGAGGATACGATACGATAGAGGATAGGATAGTATAGAGGGTAGGATAGAGGATTGGATAGGATAGAGGATACGATACGATAGAGGATAGGATATGATAGAAGATAGGATAGGATTGAGGATATGATAGGATAAAGAATAGGATAGGATAGAGGATAGGATGGGATAGAGGATAGGATAGGATAAAGGATAGGATAGGATAGAGGATAGGATAGGATAGAGATTAGAATAGGATAGAGGATATGATAGGATAGATGATAGGATAGGATAGAGGATAGGATAGACGATAGGATAGGATAGAGGATAACATAGGATAGAGGATAGGATGTGATAGAGGATAACATAGGATAGAGTATAGGATAGGATAGAGGACAGGGTAGAATTGAGTACAGGATAGTATAGAGGATAAGATAATATAGAGAATAGGATAGGATAGAGGATAGGATAGGATTGAGGATAGAATAGGATAGATGATAGGATAGGATAGAGGATAGGATAGAGGATTTGATAGGATAGAGGATAGGATAGAGGATTGGATAGGATTGAGGATATTATGGGATAGAGGATAGGATAGGATAGGATAGGATAGAGAATTGGATAGGATAGAGGATAGGATAGAGGATTGGATAGGATTGAGGATAAAATGGGATAGAGGATAGGATAGGATAGGATAGGATAGTATAGAGGATAGGATAGAAGATAGGATAGGATACAGGATAGGATAGGATAGAGGATAGGATAGGATAGAGGATAGGATAGGATAGAGGATACGATACGATAGAGGATAGGATAGGATAGAGGGTAGGATAGAGAATTGGATAGGATAGAGGATAGGATAGGATAGAGGATAGGATAGGATTGAGGTTATGATAGGATAGAGGATAGGATAGGATTGTAGATAGGATAGGATAGATGATAGGATAGGATACAGGATAGTATAGAGGATTTGATAGGATAGAGGATAGGATAGAGGATTGGATAGGATTGAGGATATTATGGGATAGAGCATAGGATAGGATAGGATAGGATAGAGAATTGGATAGGATAGAGGATAGGATAGAGGATTGGATAGGATTGAGGATAGGATACGATATTATACAGGATACGATTTTATAGACGATATTATAGGATAGAGCACCGGATTGGACATGGGATACGATATTATAGAGGATAGGATAGGATGGAGAATATGATAGGATAGAGGATAGGATAGGATAGAGGATAGGATAAGATTGAGGATAGGATAGGATAGATGATAGGATAGGATAGAGGATAGGATAGAGTATAGGATAGGATAGAGGATAACATAGGATAGAGGATAGGATAGGATAGTGAATAGAATAGGATAGAGGATATGATAGGATTGCGGATAGGATAGGATAGATGATAGGATAGAGGATTGGATAGAATAGAGGATACGATACGATAGAGGATAGGATAGGATAGAGGGTAGGATAGAGAATTGGATAGGATAGAGGATACGATACGATAGAGGATAGGATAGGATAGAGGATAGGATAGGGTAGAGGATAGGATAAGATAGAGGATAGGATAGGATAGAGGATAGGATAGGATAAAGGATAGGATAGGATAAAGGATAGGATAGGATAGAGGATAGGATAGGATAGAGGATAGGATAGGATTGAGGTTAGGATAGGATATATGATATTATAGGATGGAGGATACGATATTATAGAGGATAGTATAGGATATAGGATAGGATAGGGTAGAGGATAGGATAAGATAGAGGATAGGATAGGCTAGAGGATAGGATAAGATAGAGGATAGGATAGAGGATTGGATAGGATAGAGGATAGGATAGAGCATTGGATAGGATTGAGGATATTATGGGATAGAGGATTGGATAGGATAGGATAGGATAGAGGATAGGATAGTATAGAGGATAGGATAGGATAGAGGATAGGATACGATATTATACAGGATACGATTTTATAGACGATATTATAGGATAGAGTACCGGATTGGACATGGGATACGATATTATAGAGGATACGATATTATAGAGGATAGGATAGGATGGAGAATATGATAGGATAGAGGATAGGATAGGATAGAGGATAGGATAAGATTGAGGATAGGATAGGATACATGATAGGATAGGATAGAGGATAGGATAGAGGATAGGATAGGATAGAGGATAACATAGGATAGAGGATAGGATATGATAGAGGATAACATACGATAGCGTATAGGATAGGATAGAGGATAGGATAGAATAGAGTACAGGATAGTATAGAGGATAAAATAATATAGAGAATAGGATAGGATAGAGGATAGGACAGGATAGAGTATAGGATAGGAAAGAGGATAGGATAGGATAGAGGATAGGATAGGATAGAGAATAGAATAGGATAGAGGATAGGATAGGATAGATGATAGGATAGAGGTTTGGATAGGGTAGAGGATACGACACGATAGAGGATAGGATAGGATAGAGGGTAGGATAGAGAATTGGATAGGATAGAGGATACGATACGATAGAGGATAGGATAGGATAGAGGATAGGATAGGATAGAGGATAGGATAAGGTAGAGGATAGGATAGGGTAGAGGATAGGATAGAGGATTGGATAGGATTCAGGATATTATGGGATAGAGGATAGGATAGGATAGGATAGAATAGAGGATAGGATAGGATATATAATATTATAGGATGGAGGATACGATATTATAGAGGATAGTATCGGATAGAGGATAGGATAGGGTAGTGGATAGGATAAGATAGAGGATAGGATAGGGTAGAGGAAAAGATAAGATAGAGGATAGGTTAGAATAGAGTACAGGATAGTATAGAGGATAATATAATATAGAGAATAGGATACGATAGAGGATAGGACAGGATAGAGGATAGGATAGGATAGAGGATAGGATAGGATAGAGGATAGGATAGGATAGAGAATAGAATAGGATAGAGGATATGATAGGATTGCGGATAGGATAGGATAGATGATAGGATTGAGGATTGGATAGAATAGAGGATACGATACGACAGAGGATATGATAGGATAGAGGGTAGGATGGGGAATTGGATAGGATAGAGGATACGATACGATAGAGGATAGGACAGGATAGAGGATAGGATAGGGTAGAGGATAGGATAAGATAGAGGATAGTATAGGATGGAGGATAGGATAGGGTAGAGGATAGGATAAGATAGAGGATAGGATAGGGTAGAGGATAGGATAAGATAGAGGATAGGATAGATGATTGGATAGGATAGAGGATAGGATAGAGCATTGGATAGGATTGAGGATATTATGGGATAGAGGATAGGATAGGATAGGAAAGGATAGAGGATACGATATTATACAGGATACGATTTTATAGACGATATTATAGGATAGAGCACCGGATAGGACATGGGATACGATATTATAGAGGATACGATATTATAGAGGATAGGATAGGATAGACAATATGATAGGATAGAGGATAGGATAGGATAGAGGATAGGATAGGATTGAGGATAGGATAGGATAGATGATAGGATAGGATAGAGGATAGGATAGGATAGAGGATAAGATAGGATAGAGGATAGGATATGATAGAGGATAGGACAGGATTGAGGATAGGATAGGATAGAGGATAGGTTAGGATACAGGATAGGATAGAGGATAGGATAGGATACAGGATAGGATAGAGGATATTATAGGAGAGAGGATATTATAGGATAGAGGATAGGATAGGATTGGGGATAGGATTGGATACAGGATCGGATAGGATATATGATATTATAGGTTGGGGGATACGATATTATAGAGGATAGGATAGGATAGACGATAGAATAGGGGATTGGATAGGATAGAGGATTGGATAGGATAGAGGATAGGATAGGATAGAGGATAGGATATAATTGACTATATGATAGGATACAGAATAGGATAGGATAGAGGATAGGATAGGATAGAGGATAGGATAGAGGTTAGGATAGGATATATGATATTATAGGATGGAGGATACGATATTATAGAGGATAGTATAGGATAGAGGATAGGATAGGGTAGAGGATAGGATAAGATAGAGGATAGGATAGGGTAGAGGATAGGATAAGATAGAGGATAGGATAGAGGATTGGATAGGATAGAGGATAGGATAGAGCATTGGATAGGATTGAGGATATTATGGGATAGAGGATTGGATAGGATAGGAAAGGATAGAGGATAGGATAGTATAGAGGATAGGATAGGATAGAGGATAGGATACGATATTATAGAGGATACGATATTATAGAGGATAGGATAGGATGGAGAATATGATAGGATAGAGGATAGGATAGGATAGAGGATAGGATAAGATTGAGGATAGGATAGGATAGATGATAGGATAGGATAGAGGATAGGATAGAGGATAGGATAGGATAGAGGATAACATAGGATAGAGGATAGGATATGATAGAGGATAACATAGGATAGCGTATAGGATAGGATAGAGGATAGGATAGAATAGAGTACAGGATAGTATAGAGGATAAAATAATATAGAGAATAGGATAGGATAGAGGATAGGACAGGATAGAGTATAGGATAGGAAAGAGGATAGGGTAGGATAGAGGATAGGATAGGATAGAGAATAGAATAGGATAGATGATAGGATAGAGGTTTGGATAGGGTAGAGGATACGACACGATAGAGGATAGGATAGGATAGAGGGTAGGATAGACAATTTGGATAGGATAGAGGATACCATACGATAGAGGATAGGATAGGATAGAGGATAGGATAGGATAGAGGATAGGATAGAGGATAGGATAGAGGATTGCATAGGATTGAGGATATTATGGGATAGAGGATAGGATAGGATAGGATAGAATAGAGGATAGAATAGGATATATAATATTATAGGATGGAGGATACGATATTATAGAGGATAGTATCGGATAGAGGATAGGATAGGGTAGTGGATAGGATAAGATAGAGGATAGGATAGGGTAGAGGAAAAGATAAGATAGAGGATAGGTTAGAATAGAGTACAGGATAGTATAGAGGATAAGATAATATAGAGAATAGGATAGGATAGAGGATAGGATAGGATTGAGGAGAGGATAGGATTGAGGATAGGATAGGATAGAGAATAGGGAAGGATAGAGGATAGGATAGGATAGAGGATAGGATAGGATTGAGGATAGAATAGGATAGAAGATAGGATAGGATAGAGGATAGGATAGGATAGAGGATACGATATTATACAGGATACGATTTTATAGACGATATTATAGGATAGAGCACCGGATAGGACATGGGATACGATATTATAGAGGATACGATATTATAGCGGATAGGATAGGATAGAGAATATGATAGGATAGAGGATAGCATAGGATAAAGGATAGGATAGGATTGAGGATAGGATAGGATAGAGGATAGGATAGAGGATAGGATAGGATAGAGGATAAGATAGGATACAGGATAGGATATGATAGAGGATAGGATAGGATAGAGAATAGGATAGGATAGAAGATAGGTTAGGATAGATGATAGGATAGAGGATTGGATAGGATAGAGGATACGATACGATAGATGATAGGATAGGATAGAGGATAGGATAGGATTGAGGATATGATAGGATAGAGAATAGGATAGGATAGAGGATAGGATAGGATAGAGGATACGATAGGAGTGGAGATAGGATAGGTTAGATGATAGGATAGGATAGAGGATAGGATAGAGGATTGGATAGGATAGAGGATAGAATAGAGGATTGGATAGGATTGAGGATATTATGGGATAGAGGATAGGATAGGATAGGATAGGATAGAGGATAGGACAGGATAGAGGATAGGATAGGATAGAGGACAGGATAGGATAGAGGATAGGACAGTATAGAGAATAGAATAGAATATAATGGAGGATAGGATAGGATTGAGGATAGGATAGGATAGATGATAGGATAGAGGATTGGATAGGATAGAGGATACGATACGATAGAGGATAGGATAGGATAGAGGGAAGGATAGAGAATTGGATGGGATAGAGGATACGATACGATAGAGGATAGGATAGGATAGAGGATGGGATAGGACAGAGGATAGGATAGGATAGAGGATAGGATAGGATAGAGGATAGGATAGGATAGAAGATATGATAGGCTAGGATAGAGGATAGGAAAGGATTGAGGATAGGATAGGATAGAGGAGAGGATAGGATTGAGGATAGCATAGTATTGAGGATAGGATAGGATAGAGAGTAGGATAGGATAGAGGATAGGATAGGATAGAGGATTGGATAGGATTGAGGATATTATGGGATAGAGGATAGGATAGAATAGGATAGAGGATAGGATAGGATAGAGGATAGGATAGGATAGAGGATAGGATAGAGCATTGGATAGGATTGAGGGTATTATGGGATAGAGGATAGGATAGGATAGGATAGGATAGAGGATAGGATAGGATAGAGGATAGGATAGGATAGAGGAGAGGATAGGATTGAGGATAGCATAGTATTGAGGATAGGATAGGAGAGAGGATATTATAGGAGAGAGGATATTATAGGTTAGAGGATAGGATAGGATTGAGGATAGGATTGGATACAGGATCGGATAGGATATATGATATTATAGGTTGGGGGATACGATATTATAGAGGATAGGATAGGATAGACGATAGAATAGGGGATTGGATAGGATAGAGGATTGGATAGGATACAGGATAGGATAGGATAGAGGATAGGATAAGGTAGAAGATAGGATAGGATAGAGGATAGGATAGAGGATTGGATAGGATTGAGGATATTATGGGATAGAGGATAGGATAGGATAGGATAGAATAGAGGATAGAATAGGATATATAATATTATAGAATGGAGGATACGATATTATAGAGGATAGTATCGGATAGAGGATAGGATAGGGTAGTGGATAGGATAAGATAGAGGATAGGATAGGGTAGAGGAAAAGATAAGATAGAGGATAGGTTAGAATAGAGTACAGGATAGTATAGAGGATAAGATAATATAGAGAATAGGATAGGATAGAGGATAGGATAGGATTGAGGAGAGGATAGGATTGAGGATAGGATAGGATAGAGAATAGGAAAGGATAGAGGATAGGATAGGATAGAAGATAGGATAGGATTGAGGATAGAATAGGATAGAAGATAGGATAGGATAGAGGATAGGATAGGATAGAGGATACGATATTATACAGGATACGATTTTATAGACGATATTATAGGATAGAGCACCGGATAGGACATGGGATACGATATTATAGAGGATACGATATTATAGCGGATAGGATAGGATAGAGAATATGATAGGATAGAGGATAGCATAGGATAAAGGATAGGATAGGATTGAGGATAGGATAGGATAGAGGATAGGATAGAGGATAGGATAGGATAGAGGATGAGATAGGATACAGGATAGGATATGATAGAGGATAGGATAGGATAGAGAATAGGATAGGATAGAAGATAGGTTAGGATAGATGATAGGATAGAGGATTGGATAGGATAGAGGATACGATACGATAGATGATAGGATAGGATAGAGGATAGGATAGGATTGAGGATATGATAGGATAGAGAATAGGATAGGATAGAGGATAGGATAGGATAGAGGATACGATAGGAGTGGAGATAGGATAGGTTAGATGATAGGATAGGATAGAGGATAGGATAGAGGATTGGATAGGATAGAGGATAGAATAGAGGATTGGATAGGATTGAGGATATTATGGGATAGAGGATAGGATAGGATAGGATAGGATAGAGGATAGGACAGGATAGAGGATAGGATAGGATAGAGGACAGGATAGGATAGAGGATAGGATAGGATAGAGGATAGGATAGGATAGAGGATAGGATAGGATTGGAGATAGGATAGGATAGATGATAGGATAGGATAGAGGATAGGATAGAGGATTGGATAGGATAGAGGATAGGATAGGATAGAGGATAGGATAGGATTGAGGATCGGATAGGATAGAGGATAGGATAGGATAGACGATAGGATAGAGGATATTATAGGATAGAGGATAGGATAGGATTGAGGATAGGATAGGATAGAGGATAGGATAAGATAGTGGATAGGATAGGGTAGAGGATAGTATAAGATAGAGGATATGATAGGATAGTGTACAGGATAGTATAGAGGATAAGATAGGATAGAGAATAGGATGCGATAGAGGAAACGATAGGATAGAGGGTAGGATAGAGAATTGGATGGGATAGAGGATACGATACGATAGAGGATAGGATAGGATAGAGGATGGGATAGTACAGAGGATAGGATAGGATAGAGGATAGGATAGGATAGAGGATAGGATAGGATTGAGGATAGGATAGGATAGAGGATAGGATAGAAGATATTATAGGAGAGCGGATATTATAGGATAGAGGATAGGATAGGATTGAGGATAGGATAGGATAGAGGATAGGATAGGATAGAGGATACGATACGATAGAGGATAGGATAGGATAGAGGATAGGATAGGATAGAGGATAGGATAGGATCGAGGATAGGATAGGACAGAGGATAGGATAGGATAGAGGATAGGATAGGATAGAGAATAGAATAGGATAGAGGATAGGTTAGGATTGAGGATAGGATAGGATAGAGCATTGGATAGGATAGACAATAGCATAGGATAGAGGATAGGATAGGTTGGAGGATAGGATAGGATTGAGGATAGGATAGGATAGATGATAGGATAGGATAGAGGATAGGATAGAGGATTCGATAGGATAGAGGATAGGATAGGATAGAGGATTAGATAGGATAGAGGATAGGATAGGATAGAGGATAGGATAGGATAGAGGATAGGATAGGATAAAGGATAGGATAGGATAGAGGATAGGATAGGATAGAAGATATGATAGGCTAGGATAGAGGATAGGAAAGGATTGAGGATAGGATAGGATAGAGGAGAGGATAGGATATATGATATTATAGGATGGAGGATACGATATTATTGAGGATAGTATAGGATAGAGGATAGGATAGGGTAGAGGATAGGATAAGATAGAGGATAGGATAGGGTAGAGGATAGGATAAGATAGAGGATAGGATAGAGGATTGGATAGGATTGTGGATATTATGGGATAGAGGATAGGATAGGATAGGATAGGATAGAGGATAGGACAGGATAGAGGATAGGATAGGATAGAGGACAGGATAGGATAGAGGATAGGACAGTATAGAGAATAGAATAGAATATAATGGAGGATAGGATAGGATTGAGGATAGGATAGGATAGATGATAGGATAGAGGATTGGATAGGATAGAGGATACGATACGATAGAGGATAGGATAGGATAGAGGGTAGGATAGAGAATTGGATGGGATAGAGGATACGATACGATAGAGGATAGGATAGGATAGAGGATGGGATAGGACAGAGGATAGGATAGGATAGAGGATAGGATAGGATAGAGGATAGGATAGGATAGAAGATATGATAGGCTAGGATAGAGGATAGGAAAGGATTGAGGATAGGATAGGATAGAGGAGAGGATAGGATTGAGGATAGCATAGTATTGAGGATAGGATAGGATAGAGAGTAGGATAGGATAGAGGATAGGATAGGATAGAGGATTGGATAGGATTGAGGATATTATGGGATAGAGGATAGGATAGAATAGGATAGAGGATAGGATAGGATAGAGGATAGGATAGGATAGAGGATAGGATAGAGCATTGGATAGGATTGAGGGTATTATGGGATAGAGGATAGGATAGGATAGGATAGGATAGAGGATAGGATAGGATAGAGGATAGGATAGGATAGAGGAGAGGATAGGATTGAGGATAGCATAGTATTGAGGATAGGATAGGAGAGAGGATATTATAGGAGAGAGGATATTATAGGTTAGAGGATAGGATAGGATTGAGGATAGGATTGGATACAGGATCGGATAGGATATATGATATTATAGGTTGGGTGATACGATATTATAGAGGATAGGATAGGATAGACGATAGAATAGGGGATTGGATAGGATAGAGGATTGGATAGGATACAGGATAGGATAGGATAGAGGATAGGATAAGGTAGAAGATAGGATAGGATAGAGGATAGGATAGAGGATTGGATAGGATTGAGGATATTATGGGATAGAGGATAGGATAGGATAGGATAGAATAGAGGATAGAATAGGATATATAATATTATAGAATGGAGGATACGATACTATAGAGGATAGTATCGGATAGAGGATAGGATAGGGTAGTGGATAGGATAAGATAGAGGATAGGATAGGGTAGAGGAAAAGATAAGATAGAGGATAGGTTAGAATAGAGTACAGGATAGTATAGAGGATAAGATAATATAGAGAATAGGATAGGATAGAGGATAGGATAGGATTGAGGAGAGGATAGGATTGAGGATAGGATAGGATAGAGAATAGGAAAGGATAGAGGATAGGATAGGATAGAGGATAGGATAGGATTGAGGATAGAATAGGATAGAAGATAGGATAGGATAGAGGATAGGATAGGATAGAGGATACGATATTATACAGGATACGATTTTATAGACGATATTATAGGATAGAGCACCGGATAGGACATGGGATACGATATTATAGAGGATACGATATTATAGCGGATAGGATAGGATAGAGAATATGATAGGATAGAGGATAGCATAGGATAAAGGATAGGATAGGATTGAGGATAGGATAGGATAGAGGATAGGATAGAGGATAGGATAGGATAGAGGATAAGATAGGATACAGGATAGGATATGATAGAGGATAGGATAGGATAGAGAATAGGATAGGATAGAAGATAGGTTAGGATAGATGATAGGATAGAGGATTGGATAGGATAGAGGATACGATACGATAGATGATAGGATAGGATAGAGGATAGGATAGGATTGAGGATATGATAGGATAGAGAATAGGATAGGATAGAGGATAGGATAGGATAGAGGATACGATAGGAGTGGAGATAGGATAGGTTAGATGATAGGATAGGATAGAGGATAGGATAGAGGATTGGATAGGATAGAGGATAGAATAGAGGATTGGATAGGATTGAGGATATTATGGGATAGAGGATAGGATAGGATAGGATAGGATAGAGGATAGGACAGGATAGAGGATAGGATAGGATAGAGGACAGGATAGGATAGAGGATAGGACAGTATAGAGAATAGAATAGAATATAATGGAGGATAGGATAGGATTGAGGATAGGATAGGATAGATGATAGGATAGAGGATTGGATAGGATAGAGGATACGATACGATAGAGGATAGGATAGGATAGAGGGTAGGATAGAGAATTGGATGGGATAGAGGATACGATACGATAGAGGATAGGATAGGATAGAGGATGGGATAGGACAGAGGATAGGATAGGATAGAGGATAGGATAGGATAGAGGATAGGATAGGATAGAAGATATGATAGGCTAGGATAGAGGATAGGAAAGGATTGAGGATAGGATAGGATAGAGGAGAGGATAGGATTGAGGATAGCATAGTATTGAGGATAGGATAGGATAGAGAGTAGGATAGGATAGAGGATAGGATAGGATAGAGGATTGGATAGGATTGAGGATATTATGGGATAGAGGATAGGATAGAATAGGATAGAGGATAGGATAGGATAGAGGATAGGATAGGATAGAGGATAGGATAGAGCATTGGATAGGATTGAGGGTATTATGGGATAGAGGATAGGATAGGATAGGATAGGATAGAGGATAGGATAGGATAGAGGATAGGATAGGATAGAGGAGAGGATAGGATTGAGGATAGCATAGTATTGAGGATAGGATAGGAGAGAGGATATTATAGGAGAGAGGATATTATAGGTTAGAGGATAGGATAGGATTGAGGATAGGATTGGATACAGGATCGGATAGGATATATGATATTATAGGTTGGGGGATACGATATTATAGAGGATAGGATAGGATAGACGATAGAATAGGGGATTGGATAGGATAGAGGATTGGATAGGATACAGGATAGGATAGGATATAGGATAGGATAAGGTAGAAGATAGGATAGGATAGAGGATAGGATAGAGGATTGGATAGGATTGAGGATATTATGGGATAGAGGATAGGATAGGATAGGATAGAATAGAGGATAGAATAGGATATATAATATTATAGAATGGAGGATACGATATTATAGAGGATAGTATCGGATAGAGGATAGGATAGGGTAGTGGATAGGATAAGATAGAGGATAGGATAGGGTAGAGGAAAAGATAAGATAGAGGATAGGTTAGAATAGAGTACAGGATAGTATAGAGGATAAGATAATATAGAGAATAGGATAGGATAGAGGATAGGATAGGATTGAGGAGAGGATAGGATTGAGGATAGGATAGGATAGAGAATAGGAAAGGATAGAGGATAGGATAGGATAGAGGATAGGATAGGATTGAGGATAGAATAGGATAGAAGATAGGATAGGATAGAGGATAGGATAGGATAGAGGATACGATATTATACAGGATACGATTTTATAGACGATATTATAGGATAGAGCACCGGATAGGACATGGGATACGATATTATAGAGGATACGATATTATAGCGGATAGGATAGGATAGAGAATATGATAGGATAGAGGATAGCATAGGATAAAGGATAGGATAGGATTGAGGATAGGATAGGATAGAGGATAGGATACGATAGATGATAGGATAGGATAGAGGATAGGATAGGATTGAGGATATGATAGGATAGAGAATAGGATAGGATAGAGGATAGGATAGGATAGAGGATACGATAGGAGTGGAGATAGGATAGGTTAGATGATAGGATAGGATAGAGGATAGGATAGAGGATTGGATAGGATAGAGGATAGAATAGAGGATTGGATAGGATTGAGGATATTATGGGATAGAGGATAGGATAGGATAGGATAGGATAGAGGATAGGACAGGATAGAGGATAGGATAGGATAGAGGACAGGATAGGATAGAGGATAGGATAGGATAGAGAATAGAATAGGATAGAGGATAGGTTAGGATTGAGGATAGGATAGGATAGAGCATTGGATAGGATAGACAATAGCATAGGATAGAGGATAGGATAGGAGTGGAGATAGGATAGGTTAGATGATAGGATAGGATAGAGGATAGGATAGAGGATTGGATAGGATAGAGGATAGAATAGAGGATTGGATAGGATTGAGGATATTATGGGATAGAGGATAGGATAGGATAGGATAGGATAGAGGATAGGACAGGATAGAGGATAGGATAGGATAGAGGACAGGATAGGATAGAGGATAGGATAGGATAGAGAATAGAATAGGATAGAGGATAGGATAGGATAGAGAATAGGATAGGATAGAAGATAGGTTAGGATAGATGATAGGATAGAGGATTGGATAGGATAGAGGATACGATACGATAGATGATAGGATAGGATAGAGGATAGGATAGGATTGAGGATATGATAGGATAGAGAATAGGATAGGATAGAGGATAGGATAGGATAGAGGATACGATAGGAGTGGAGATAGGATAGGTTAGATGATAGGATAGGATAGAGGATAGGATAGAGGATTGGATAGGATAGAGGATAGAATAGAGGATTGGATAGGATTGAGGATATTATGGGATAGAGGATAGGATAGGATAGGATAGGATAGAGGATAGGACAGGATAGAGGATAGGATAGGATAGAGGACAGGATAGGATAGAGGATAGGATAGGATAGAGGATAGGATAGGATAGAGGATAGGATAGGATTGGAGATAGGATAGGATAGATGATAGGATAGGATAGAGGATAGGATAGAGGATTGGATAGGATAGAGGATAGGATAGGATAGAGGATAGGATAGGATTGAGGATCGGATAGGATAGAGGATAGGATAGGATAGACGATAGGATAGAGGATATTATAGGATAGAGGATAGGATAGGATTGAGGATAGGATAGGATAGAGGATAGGATAAGATAGTGGATAGGATAGGGTAGAGGATAGTATAAGATAGAGGATATGATAGGATAGTGTACAGGATAGTATAGAGGATAAGATAGGATAGAGAATAGGATGCGATAGAGGAAACGATAGGATAGAGGGTAGGATAGAGAATTGGATGGGATAGAGGATACGATACGATAGAGGATAGGATAGGATAGAGGATGGGATAGTACAGAGGATAGGATAGGATAGAGGATAGGATAGGATAGAGGATAGGATAGGATTGAGGATAGGATAGGATAGAGGATAGGATAGAAGATATTATAGGAGAGCGGATATTATAGGATAGAGGATAGGATAGGATTGAGGATAGGATAGGATAGAGGATAGGATAGGATAGAGGATACGATACGATAGAGGATAGGATAGGATAGAGGATAGGATAGGATAGAGGATAGGATAGGATCGAGGATAGGATAGGACAGAGGATAGGATAGGATAGAGGATAGGATAGGATAGAGAATAGAATAGGATAGAGGATAGGTTAGGATTGAGGATAGGATAGGATAGAGCATTGGATAGGATAGACAATAGCATAGGATAGAGGATAGGATAGGTTGGAGGATAGGATAGGATTGAGGATAGGATAGGATAGATGATAGGATAGGATAGAGGATAGGATAGAGGATTCGATAGGATAGAGGATAGGATAGGATAGAGGATTAGATAGGATAGAGGATAGGATAGGATAGAGGATAGGATAGGATAGAGGATAGGATAGGATAAAGGATAGGATAGGATAGAGGATATAATAGGATAGAGGATAGGATAGGATATATGATATTATAGGATGGAGGATACGATATTATTGAGGATAGTATAGGATAGAGGATAGGATAGGGTAGAGGATAGGATAAGATAGAGGATAGGATAGGGTAGAGGATAGGATAAGATAGAGGATAGGATAGAGGATTGGATAGGATTGTGGATATTATGGGATAGAGGATAGGATAGGATAGGATAGGATAGAGGATAGGACAGGATAGAGGATAGGATAGGATAGAGGACAGGATAGGATAGAGGATAGGACAGTATAGAGAATAGAATAGAATATAATGGAGGATAGGATAGGATTGAGGATAGGATAGGATAGATGATAGGATAGAGGATTGGATAGGATAGAGGATACGATACGATAGAGGATAGGATAGGATAGAGGGTAGGATAGAGAATTGGATGGGATAGAGGATACGATACGATAGAGGATAGGATAGGATAGAGGATGGGATAGGACAGAGGATAGGATAGGATAGAGGATAGGATAGGATAGAGGATAGGATAGGATAGAAGATATGATAGGCTAGGATAGAGGATAGGAAAGGATTGAGGATAGGATAGGATAGAGGAGAGGATAGGATTGAGGATAGCATAGTATTGAGGATAGGATAGGATAGAGAGTAGGATAGGATAGAGGATAGGATAGGATAGAGGATTGGATAGGATTGAGGATATTATGGGATAGAGGATAGGATAGAATAGGATAGAGGATAGGATAGGATAGAGGATAGGATAGGATAGAGGATAGGATAGAGCATTGGATAGGATTGAGGGTATTATGGGATAGAGGATAGGATAGGATAGGATAGGATAGAGGATAGGATAGGATAGAGGATAGGATAGGATAGAGGAGAGGATAGGATTGAGGATAGCATAGTATTGAGGATAGGATAGGAGAGAGGATATTATAGGAGAGAGGATATTATAGGTTAGAGGATAGGATAGGATTGAGGATAGGATTGGATACAGGATCGGATAGGATATATGATATTATAGGTTGGGGGATACGATATTATAGAGGATAGGATAGGATAGACGATAGAATAGGGGATTGGATAGGATAGAGGATTGGATAGGATACAGGATAGGATAGGATAGAGGATAGGATAAGGTAGAAGATAGGATAGGATAGAGGATAGGATAGAGGATTGGATAGGATTGAGGATATTATGGGATAGAGGATAGGATAGGATAGGATAGAATAGAGGATAGAATAGGATATATAATATTATAGAATGGAGGATACGATATTATAGAGGATAGTATCGGATAGAGGATAGGATAGGGTAGTGGATAGGATAAGATAGAGGATAGGATAGGGTAGAGGAAAAGATAAGATAGAGGATAGGTTAGAATAGAGTACAGGATAGTATAGAGGATAAGATAATATAGAGAATAGGATAGGATAGAGGATAGGATAGGATTGAGGAGAGGATAGGATTGAGGATAGGATAGGATAGAGAATAGGAAAGGATAGAGGATAGGATAGGATAGAGGATAGGATAGGATTGAGGATAGAATAGGATAGAAGATAGGATAGGATAGAGGATAGGATAGGATAGAGGATACGATATTATACAGGATACGATTTTATAGACGATATTATAGGATAGAGCACCGGATAGGACATGGGATACGATATTATAGAGGATACGATATTATAGCGGATAGGATAGGATAGAGAATATGATAGGATAGAGGATAGCATAGGATAAAGGATAGGATATCATTGAGGATAGGATAGGATAGAGGATAGGATAGAGGATAGGATAGGATAGAGGATAAGATAGGATACAGGATAGGATATGATAGAGGATAGGATAGGATAGAGAATAGGATAGGATAGAAGATAGGTTAGGATAGATGATAGGATAGAGGATTGGATAGGATAGAGGATACGATACGATAGATGATAGGATAGGATAGAGGATAGGATAGGATTGAGGATATGATAGGATAGAGAATAGGATAGGATAGAGGATAGGATAGGATAGAGGATACGATAGGAGTGGAGATAGGATAGGTTAGATGATAGGATAGGATAGAGGATAGGATAGAGGATTGGATAGGATAGAGGATAGAATAGAGGATTGGATAGGATTGAGGATATTATGGGATAGAGGATAGGATAGGATAGGATAGGATAGAGGATAGGACAGGATAGAGGATAGGATAGGATAGAGGACAGGATAGGATAGAGGATAGGATAGGATAGAGGATAGGATAGGATAGAGGATAGGATAGGATTGGAGATAGGATAGGATAGATGATAGGATAGGATAGAGGATAGGATAGAGGATTGGATAGGATAGAGGATAGGATAGGATAGAGGATAGGATAGGATTGAGGATCGGATAGGATAGAGGATAGGATAGGATAGACGATAGGATAGAGGATATTATAGGATAGAGGATAGGATAGGATTGAGGATAGGATAGGATAGAGGATAGGAAAGGATTGAGGATAGGATAGGATAGAGGAGAGGATAGGATTGAGGATAGCATAGTATTGAGGATAGGATAGGATAGAGAGTAGGATAGGATAGAGGATAGGATAGGATAGAGGATTGGATAGGATTGAGGATATTATGGGATAGAGGATAGGATAGAATAGGATAGAGGATAGGATAGGATAGAGGATAGGATAGGATAGAGGATAGGATAGAGCATTGGATAGGATTGAGGGTATTATGGGATAGAGGATAGGATAGGATAGGATAGGATAGAGGATAGGATAGGATAGAGGATAGGATAGGATAGAGGAGAGGATAGGATTGAGGATAGCATAGTATTGAGGATAGGATAGGAGAGAGGATATTATAGGAGAGAGGATATTATAGGTTAGAGGATAGGATAGGATTGAGGATAGGATTGGATACAGGATCGGATAGGATATATGATATTATAGGTTGGGGGATACGATATTATAGAGGATAGGATAGGATAGACGATAGAATAGGGGATTGGATAGGATAGAGGATTGGATAGGATACAGGATAGGATAGGATAGAGGATAGGATAAGGTAGAAGATAGGATAGGATAGAGGATAGGATAGAGGATTGGATAGGATTGAGGATATTATGGGATAGAGGATAGGATAGGATAGGATAGAATAGAGGATAGAATAGGATATATAATATTATAGAATGGAGGATACGATATTATAGAGGATAGTATCGGATAGAGGATAGGATAGGGTAGTGGATAGGATAAGATAGAGGATAGGATAGGGTAGAGGAAAAGATAAGATAGAGGATAGGTTAGAATAGAGTACAGGATAGTATAGAGGATAAGATAATATAGAGAATAGGATAGGATAGAGGATAGGATAGGATTGAGGAGAGGATAGGATTGAGGATAGGATAGGATAGAGAATAGGAAAGGATAGAGGATAGGATAGGATAGAGGATAGGATAGGATTGAGGATAGAATAGGATAGAAGATAGGATAGGATAGAGGATAGGATAGGATAGAGAATAGGAAAGGATAGAGGATAGGATAGGATAGAGGATAGGATAGGATTGAGGATAGAATAGGATAGAAGATAGGATAGGATAGAGGATAGGATAGGATAGAGGATACGATATTATACAGGATACGATTTTATAGACGATATTATAGGATAGAGCACCGGATAGGACATGGGATACGATATTATAGAGGATACGATATTATAGCGGATAGGATAGGATAGAGAATATGATAGGATAGAGGATAGCATAGGATAAAGGATAGGATAGGATTGAGGATAGGATAGGATAGAGGATAGGATAGAGGATAGGATAGGATAGAGGATAAGATAGGATACAGGATAGGATATGATAGAGGATAGGATAGGATAGAGAATAGGATAGGATAGAAGATAGGTTAGGATAGATGATAGGATAGAGGATTGGATAGGATAGAGGATACGATACGATAGATGATAGGATAGGATAGAGGATAGGATAGGATTGAGGATATGATAGGATAGAGAATAGGATAGGATAGAGGATAGGATAGGATAGAGGATACGATAGGAGTGGAGATAGGATAGGTTAGATGATAGGATAGGATAGAGGATAGGATAGAGGATTGGATAGGATAGAGGATAGAATAGAGGATTGGATAGGATTGAGGATATTATGGGATAGAGGATAGGATAGGATAGGATAGGATAGAGGATAGGACAGGATAGAGGATAGGATAGGATAGAGGACAGGATAGGATAGAGGATAGGATAGGATAGAGGATAGGATAGGATAGAGGATAGGATAGGATTGGAGATAGGATAGGATAGATGATAGGATAGGATAGAGGATAGGATAGAGGATTGGATAGGATAGAGGATAGGATAGGATAGAGGATAGGATAGGATTGAGGATCGGATAGGATAGAGGATAGGATAGGATAGACGATAGGATAGAGGATATTATAGGATAGAGGATAGGATAGGATTGAGGATAGGATAGGATAGAGGATAGGATAAGATAGTGGATAGGATAGGGTAGAGGATAGTATAAGATAGAGGATATGATAGGATAGTGTACAGGATAGTATAGAGGATAAGATAGGATAGAGAATAGGATGCGATAGAGGAAACGATAGGATAGAGGGTAGGATAGAGAATTGGATGGGATAGAGGATACGATACGATAGAGCATAGGATAGGATAGAGGATGGGATAGTACAGAGGATAGGATAGGATAGAGGATAGGATAGGATAGAGGATACGATACGATAGATGATAGGATAGGATAGAGGATAGGATAGGATTGAGGATATGATAGGATAGAGAATAGGATAGGATAGAGGATAGGATAGGATAGAGGATACGATAGGAGTGGAGATAGGATAGGTTAGATGATAGGATAGGATAGAGGATAGGATAGAGGATTGGATAGGATAGAGGATAGAATAGAGGATTGGATAGGATTGAGGATATTATGGGATAGAGGATAGGATAGGATAGGATAGGATAGAGGATAGGACAGGATAGAGGATAGGATAGGATAGAGGACAGGATAGGATAGAGGATAGGACAGTATAGAGAATAGAATAGAATATAATGGAGGATAGGATAGGATTGAGGATAGGATAGGATAGATGATAGGATAGAGGATTGGATAGGATAGAGGATACGATACGATAGAGGATAGGATAGGATAGAGGGTAGGATAGAGAATTGGATGGGATAGAGGATACGATACGATAGAGGATAGGATAGGATAGAGGATGGGATAGGACAGAGGATAGGATAGGATAGAGGATAGGATAGGATAGAGGATAGGATAGGATAGAAGATATGATAGGCTAGGATAGAGGATAGGAAAGGATTGAGGATAGGATAGGATAGAGGAGAGGATAGGATTGAGGATAGCATAGTATTGAGGATAGGATAGGATAGAGAGTAGGATAGGATAGAGGATAGGATAGGATAGAGGATTGGATAGGATTGAGGATATTATGGGATAGAGGATAGGATAGAATAGGATAGAGGATAGGATAGGATAGAGGATAGGATAGGATAGAGGATAGGATAGAGCATTGGATAGGATTGAGGGTATTATGGGATAGAGGATAGGATAGGATAGGATAGGATAGAGGATAGGATAGGATAGAGGATAGGATAGGATAGAGGAGAGGATAGGATTGAGGATAGCATAGTATTGAGGATAGGATAGGAGAGAGGATATTATAGGAGAGAGGATATTATAGGTTAGAGGATAGGATAGGATTGAGGATAGGATTGGATACAGGATCGGATAGGATATATGATATTATAGGTTGGGGGATACGATATTATAGAGGATAGGATAGGATAGACGATAGAATAGGGGATTGGATAGGATAGAGGATTGGATAGGATACAGGATAGGATAGGATAGAGGATAGGATAAGGTAGAAGATAGGATAGGATAGAGGATAGGATAGAGGATTGGATAGGATTGAGGATATTATGGGATAGAGGATAGGATAGGATAGGATAGAATAGAGGATAGAATAGGATATATAATATTATAGAATGGAGGATACGATACTATAGAGGATAGTATCGGATAGAGGATAGGATAGGGTAGTGGATAGGATAAGATAGAGGATAGGATAGGGTAGAGGAAAAGATAAGATAGAGGATAGGTTAGAATAGAGTACAGGATAGTATAGAGGATAAGATAATATAGAGAATAGGATAGGATAGAGGATAGGATAGGATTGAGGAGAGGATAGGATTGAGGATAGGATAGGATAGAGAATAGGAAAGGATAGAGGATAGGATAGGATAGAGGATAGGATAGGATTGAGGATAGAATAGGATAGAAGATAGGATAGGATAGAGGATAGGATAGGATAGAGGATACGATATTATACAGGATACGATTTTATAGACGATATTATAGGATAGAGCACCGGATAGGACATGGGATACGATATTATAGAGGATACGATATTATAGCGGATAGGATAGGATAGAGAATATGATAGGATAGAGGATAGCATAGGATAAAGGATAGGATAGGATTGAGGATAGGATAGGATAGAGGATAGGATAGAGGATAGGATAGGATAGAGGATAAGATAGGATACAGGATAGGATATGATAGAGGATAGGATAGGATAGAGAATAGGATAGGATAGAAGATAGGTTAGGATAGATGATAGGATAGAGGATTGGATAGGATAGAGGATACGATACGATAGATGATAGGATAGGATAGAGGATAGGATAGGATTGAGGATATGATAGGATAGAGAATAGGATAGGATAGAGGATAGGATAGGATAGAGGATACGATAGGAGTGGAGATAGGATAGGTTAGATGATAGGATAGGATAGAGGATAGGATAGAGGATTGGATAGGATAGAGGATAGAATAGAGGATTGGATAGGATTGAGGATATTATGGGATAGAGGATAGGATAGGATAGGATAGGATAGAGGATAGGACAGGATAGAGGATAGGATAGGATAGAGGACAGGATAGGATAGAGGATAGGATAGGATAGAGGATAGGATAGGATAGAGGATAGGATAGGATTGGAGATAGGATAGGATAGATGATAGGATAGGATAGAGGATAGGATAGAGGATTGGATAGGATAGAGGATAGGATAGGATAGAGGATAGGATAGGATTGAGGATCGGATAGGATAGAGGATAGGATAGGATAGACGATAGGATAGAGGATATTATAGGATAGAGGATAGGATAGGATTGAGGATAGGATAGGATAGAGGATAGGATAAGATAGTGGATAGGATAGGGTAGAGGATAGTATAAGATAGAGGATATGATAGGATAGTGTACAGGATAGTATAGAGGATAAGATAGGATAGAGAATAGGATGCGATAGAGGAAACGATAGGATAGAGGGTAGGATAGAGAATTGGATGGGATAGAGGATACGATACGATAGAGGATAGGATAGGATAGAGGATGGGATAGTACAGAGGATAGGATAGGATAGAGGATAGGATAGGATAGAGGATAGGATAGGATTGAGGATAGGATAGGATAGAGGATAGGATAGAAGATATTATAGGAGAGCGGATATTATAGGATAGAGGATAGGATAGGATTGAGGATAGGATAGGATAGAGGATAGGATAGGATAGAGGATACGATACGATAGAGGATAGGATAGGATAGAGGATAGGATAGGATAGAGGATAGGATAGGATCGAGGATAGGATAGGACAGAGGATAGGATAGGATAGAGGATAGGATAGGATAGAGAATAGAATAGGATAGAGGATAGGTTAGGATTGAGGATAGGATAGGATAGAGCATTGGATAGGATAGACAATAGCATAGGATAGAGGATAGGATAGGTTGGAGGATAGGATAGGATTGAGGATAGGATAGGATAGAGGATAGGATAGAGGATTGGATAGGATTGAGGATATTATGGGATAGAGGATAGGATAGGATAGGATAGGATAGAGGATAGGTTAGGATAGAGGATAGGATAGGATAGAGGATAGGATACGATATATGATATTATAGGATGGAGGATACGATATTATAGAGGATAGGATAGGGTAGAGGATAGGATAAGATAGAGGATAGGATAGGGTAGAGGGTAGGATAAGATAGAGGATAGGATAGGATACAGGATAGGATAGGACAGAGGATAGGATAGGATAGAGGATAGGATAGGATAGGATAGGATAGGATAGAGGAAGGATAGGATAGAGGATAGGATAGGATAGAGGATAGGATAGGATATATGATATTATAGGATGGAGGATACGATATTATAGAGGATAGGATAGGATAGAGGATAGGATAGGAGATTGGATAGGATAGAGGATATGATAGGATAGAGGATAGGATAGGATTGAGGATAGCATAGGATTGCGGATAGGATAGGATAGAGAATAGGATAGGATAGAGGATAGGATAGGATAGATGATAGGATAGAGAATACTATACGATAGAGGATAGGATAGGATAAGGAATAGGATAGGATAGAGGATATGATAGGATAGAGGATAGGATAGGATTGAGGATAGGATAGGATAGAGGATAGGATAGGATAGAGGATATGATAGGCTGGGATAGAGGATAGGATAGGGTTGAGGATAGGATAGGATGGAGAATAGGATAGGATAGAGGATAGGATAGGATAGACGATAGGATAGGGGATTGGATAGGATAGTGGATAGGATAGGATAGAGGATAGGATAGAGGATAGGATAGAGGATTGGATAGGATTGAGGATATTATGGGATAGAGGATAGGATAGGATAGGATAGGATAGAGGATAGGTTAGGATAGAGGATAGGATAGAATAGAGGGTAGGATAGGATATATGATATTATAGGATGGAGGATACAATATTATAGAGGATAGGATAGGGTAGAGGATAGGATAGAGGATAGGATAGGATAGAGGATAGGATAGGATAGAGGATAGGATAGAGGATATGATAGAAGATTGTATAGGATTGAGGATATTATGGGATAGAGGATAGGATAGGATAGGATAGGATAGGATAGAGGAAGGATAGGATAGAGGATAGGATAGGATAGAGGATAGGATAGGATATATGATATTATAGGATGGAGGATACGATATTATAGATGATAGGATAGGATGGACGATAGGATAGGAGATTGGATAGGATAGAGGATAGATAGGATAGAGGATAGGATAGGATTGAGGATAGCATAGGATTGCGGATAGGATAGGATAGAGAATAGGATAGGATAGAGGATAGGATAGGATAGAGGATAGGATAGGATAGAGGATACTATACGATAGAGGATAGGATAGGATAAGGAATAGGATAGGATAGAGGATATGATAGGATAGAGGATAGGATAGGATTGAGGATAGGATAGGATAGAGGATAGGATAGGATAGAGGATATGATAGGCTGGGATAGAGGATAGGATAGGGTTGAGGATAGGATAGGATGGAGAATAGGATAGGATAGAGGATAGGATAGGATAGACGATAGGATAGGGGATTGGATAGGATAGTGGATAGGATAGGATAGAGGATAGGATAGAGGATAGGATAGAGGATTGGATAGGATTGAGGATATTATGGGATAGAGGATAGGATAGGATAGGATAGGATAGAGGATAGGTTAGGATAGAGGATAGGATAGAATAGAGGATAGGATAGGATATATGATATTATAGGATGGAGGATACAATATTATAGAGGATAGGATAGGGTAGAGGATAGGATAGAGGATAGGATAGGATAGGATAGAGGATAGGATAGAGGATATGATAGAGGATTGGATAGGATTGAGGATATTATGGGATAGAGGATAGGATAGGATAGGATAGGATAGGATAGAGGAAGGATAGGATAGAGGATAGGATAGGATAGAGGATAGGATAGGATATATGATATTATAGGATGGAGGATACGATATTATAGATGATAGGATAGGATGGACGATAGGATAGGAGATTGGATAGGATAGAGGATAGATAGGATAGAGGATAGGATAGGATTGAGGATAGCATAGGATTGCGGATAGGATAGGATAGAGAATAGGATAGGATAGAGGATAGGATAGGATAGAGGATAGGATAGGATAGAGGATACTATACGATAGAGGATAGGATAGGATAGAGGATATGATAGGATAGAGGATAGGATAGGATTGAGGATAGGATAGGATACATGATAGGATAGGATAGAGGATAGGATAGAGGATAGGATAGAGGATTGGATAGGATTGAGGATATTATGGGATAGAGTATAGGATAGGATAGGATAGGATAGAGGATAGGTTAGGATAGAGGATAGGATAGGATAGAGGGTAGGATAGGATATATGATATTATAGGATGGAGGATACGATATTATAGAGGATAATATAGGATAGACGATAGGATAGGAGTTTGGATAGGATAGGATAGAGGATAGGATAGGACAGAGGATAGGATAGGATAGAGGATAGGATAGGATAGAGGATAGGACAGGATAGAGGATATGATAGGCTGGGATAGAGGATAGGATAGGATAGAGGATAGGATAGGATAGAGGATATGATAGGCTAGGATAGAGGATAGGATAGGGTTGAGGATAGGATAGGATAGAGAATAGGATAGGATAGAGGATAGGATAGGATAGACGATAGGATAGGGGTTTGGATAGGATAGTGGATAGGATAGGATAGAGGATAGGATAGAGGATAGGATAGAGGATTGGATAGGATTGAGGATATTATGGGATAGAGGATAGGATAGGATAGGATAGGATAGAGGATAGGTTAGGATAGAGGATAGGATAGGATAGAGGATAGGATAGGATATATGATATTATAGGATGGAGGATACGATATTATAGAGGATAGGATAGGGTAGAGGATAGGATAAGATAGAGGATAGGATAGGGTAGAGGGTAGGATAAGATAGAGGATAGGATAGGATAGAGGATAGGATAGGACAGAGGATAGGATAGGATAGAGGATAGGATAGGATAGGATAGGATAGGATAGAGGAAGGATAGGATAGAGGATAGGATAGGATAGAGGATAGGATAGGATATATGATATTATAGGATGGAGGATACGATATTATAGAGGATAGGATAGGATAGAGGATACGATAGGACAAAGGATAGGATAGGATAGTGGATAGGATAGGATAGAGGATAGGATAGGATTGGATATAGGATAGGATAGATGATACGACAGGATAGAGGATAGGATAGAGGATTGGGCAGGATAGAGGATAGGATGGAGGATTGGATAATATTGAGGATATTATGGGATAGAGGATAGGATAGGATAGGATAGGATAGGGGGTAGGATAGGATAGAGGATAGGATAGGATAGACGATAGGATAGGATAAAGGATAGGATAGGATAGAGGATATAATAGGATAGAGGATACGATAGGATATATGATATTATAGGATGGAGGATACGATATTATAGAGGATAGTATAGGATAGAGGATAGGATAGGGTAGAGGATAGGATAAGATAGAGGATAGGATAGAATAGAGTACAGGATAGTATAGAGGATAAAATAATATAGAGAATAGGATAGGATAGAGGATAGGACAGGATAGAGGATAGGATAGGATAGAGGATAGGACAGGATAGAGGATAGGATAGAATAGAGGATAGGATAGGATAGAGGATAGGATAGGATAGAGAATAGAATAGGATAGAGGATAGGATAGGATTGCGGATAGGATAGGATAGATGATAGGATAGAGGATTGGATAGGATAGAGGATACGATATGATAGAGGATAGGATAGGATAGAGGGTAGGATAGAGAATTGGATAGGATTGAGGATAGGATAGGATGGAGGATAGGATAGGATAGAGGATAGGATAGGATAGAGGATAGGATAGGATAGAGGATAGGATAGGATAGAGGATAGGATAGGATTGGAGATAGGATAGGATAGATGATAGGATAGGATAGATGATAGGATAGGATAGAGGATAGGATAGAGGATTGGAATGGATAGAGGATAGGATAGAGGATTGGATAGGATTGAGGATATTATGGGATAGAGGATAGGATAGGATAGAGGATAGGATAGGATAGAGGATAGGATAGGATAGAGGATAGGATAGGATGGAGGATAGGATAGGATAGAGGATAGGATAGGATAGAGGATAGGATAAGATAGAGGATAGGATAGGATAGAGGATAGGATAGGATGAAGGATAGGATAGGATAGAGGATAGGATAGGATAGAGGATAGGATAGGATATATGATATTATAGGATGGAGGATACGATATTATAGAGGATAGTATAGGATAGAGGATAGGATAGGGTAGAGGATAGGATAAGATAGAGGATAGGATAGGGTAGAGGATAGGATAAGATAGAGGATAGGATAGAATAGAGTACAGGATAGTATAGAGGATAAAATAATATAGAGAATAGGATAGGATAGGGGATAGGACAGGATACAGGATAGGATAGGATAGAGGATAGGGTAGGATAGAGGACAGGATAGGATAGAGAATAGAATAGGATAGAGGATAGGATAGGATTGCGGATAGGATAGGGTAGATGATAGGATAGAGGATTGGATAGGATAGAGGATACGATACGATAGAGGATAGGATAGGATAGAGGGTAGGATAGAGAATTGGATGGGATAGAGGATAGGATATGATGGAGGATAGGATAGGATAGAGGATAGGATAGGATAGAGGATAGGCTAGGATAGAGGATAGGATAGGATTGAGGATAGGATAGGATAGACAATAAGATGTGATGGAGGATAGGATAGGATAGGATTCAGGATATGATAGGATAGATGATAGGATAAGGTAGAGGATAGGATAGAGGATTGGGTAGGATAGAGGATAGGATAGAGGATTGGTTAGGATTGAGGATATTATGGGGTAGAGGATAAGATAGGATAGGATAGAGGATAGGATAGGATGGACGATAGGATAGAGGATATGATTGAGGATATTATCGGATAGAGGATAGGGTTGGATAGGATAGGATAGATGATAGGATAGAGGATACGATACGATAGAGGATAGGATAGTATGGAGGGTAGGATAGAGGATTGGATAGGATATAGGATACGATACGATAGAGGATAGGATAGGATAGAGGATAGGATAGGATTGAGGATATGATAGGATAAAGAATAGGATAGGATAGAGGATAGGATGGGATAGAGGATAGGATAGGATAGGATAGGATAGAGGATAGGTTAGGATAGAGGATAGGATAGAATAGAGGATAGGATAGGATATATGATATTATAGGATGGAGGATACAATATTATAGAGGATAGGATAGGGTAGAGGATAGGATAGAGGATAGGATAGGATAGGATAGAGGATAGGATAGAGGATATGATAGAGGATTGGATAGGATTGAGGATATTATGGGATAGAGGATAGGATAGGATAGGATAGGATAGGATAGAGGAAGGATAGGATAGAGGATAGGATAGGATAGAGGATAGGATAGGATATATGATATTATAGGATGGAGGATACGATATTATAGATGATAGGATAGGATGGACGATAGGATAGGAGATTGGATAGGATAGAGGATAGATAGGATAGAGGATAGGATAGGATTGAGGATAGCATAGGATTGCGGATAGGATAGGATAGAGAATAGGATAGGATAGAGGATAGGATAGGATAGAGGATAGGATAGGATAGAGGATACTATACGATAGAGGATAGGATAGGATAGAGGATATGATAGGATAGAGGATAGGATAGGATTGAGGATAGGATAGGATACATGATAGGATAGGATAGAGGATAGGATAGAGGATAGGATAGAGGATTGGATAGGATTGAGGATATTATGGGATAGAGTATAGGATAGGATAGGATAGGATAGAGGATAGGTTAGGATAGAGGATAGGATAGGATAGAGGATAGGATAGGATATATGATATTATAGGATGGAGGATACGATATTATAGAGGATAATATAGGATAGACGATAGGATAGGAGTTTGGATAGGATAGGATAGAGGATAGGATAGGACAGAGGATAGGATAGGATAGAGGATAGGATAGGATAGAGGATAGGACAGGATAGAGGATATGATAGGCTGGGATAGAGGATAGGATAGGATAGAGGATAGGATAGGATAGAGGATATGATAGGCTAGGATAGAGGATAGGATAGGGTTGAGGATAGGATAGGATAGAGAATAGGATAGGATAGAGGATAGGATAGGATAGACGATAGGATAGGGGTTTGGATAGGATAGTGGATAGGATAGGATAGAGGATAGGATAGAGGATAGGATAGAGGATTGGATAGGATTGAGGATATTATGGGATAGAGGATAGGATAGGATAGGATAGGATAGAGGATAGGTTAGGATAGAGGATAGGATAGGATAGAGGATAGGATAGGATATATGATATTATAGGATGGAGGATACGATATTATAGAGGATAGGATAGGGTAGAGGATAGGATAAGATAGAGGATAGGATAGGGTAGAGGGTAGGATAAGATAGAGGATAGGATAGGATAGAGGATAGGATAGGACAGAGGATAGGATAGGATAGAGGATAGGATAGGATAGGATAGGATAGGATAGAGGAAGGATAGGATAGAGGATAGGATAGGATAGAGGATAGGATAGGATATATGATATTATAGGATGGAGGATACGATATTATAGAGGATAGGATAGGATAGAGGATACGATAGGACAAAGGATAGGATAGGATAGTGGATAGGATAGGATAGAGGATAGGATAGGATTGGATATAGGATAGGATAGATGATACGACAGGATAGAGGATAGGATAGAGGATTGGGCAGGATAGAGGATAGGATGGAGGATTGGATAATATTGAGGATATTATGGGATAGAGGATAGGATAGGATAGGATAGGATAGGGGGTAGGATAGGATAGAGGATAGGATAGGATAGACGATAGGATAGGATAAAAGATAGGATAGGATAGAGGATATAATAGGATAGAGGATACGATAGGATATATGATATTATAGGATGGAGGATACGATATTATAGAGGATAGTATAGGATAGAGGATAGGATAGGGTAGAGGATAGGATAAGATAGAGGATAGGATAGAATAGAGTACAGGATAGTATAGAGGATAAAATAATATAGAGAATAGGATAGGATAGAGGATAGGACAGGATAGAGGATAGGATAGGATAGAGGATAGGACAGGATAGAGGATAGGATAGAATAGAGGATAGGATAGGATAGAGGATAGGATAGGATAGAGAATAGAATAGGATAGAGGATAGGATAGGATTGCGGATAGGATAGGATAGATGATAGGATAGAGGATTGGATAGGATAGAGGATACGATATGATAGAGGATAGGATAGGATAGAGGGTAGGATAGAGAATTGGATAGGATTCAGGATAGGATAGGATGGAGGATAGGATAGGATAGAGGATAGGATAGGATAGAGGATAGGATAGGATAGAGGATAGGATAGGATAGAGGATAGGATAGGATTGGAGATAGGATAGGATAGATGATAGGATAGGATAGATGATAGGATAGGATAGAGGATAGGATAGAGGATTGGAATGGATAGAGGATAGGATAGAGGATTGGATAGGATTGAGGATATTATGGGATAGAGGATAGGATAGGATAGAGGATAGGATAGGATAGAGGATAGGATAGGATAGAGGATAGGATAGGATGGAGGATAGGATAGGATAGAGGATAGGATAGGATAGAGGATAGGATAAGATAGAGGATAGGATAGGATAGAGGATAGGATAGGATGAAGGATAGGATAGGATAGAGGATAGGATAGGATAGAGGATAGGATAGGATATATGATATTATAGGATGGAGGATACGATATTATAGAGGATAGTATAGGATAGAGGATAGGATAGGGTAGAGGATAGGATAAGATAGAGGATAGGATAGGGTAGAGGATAGGATAAGATAGAGGATAGGATAGAATAGAGTACAGGATAGTATAGAGGATAAAATAATATAGAGAATAGGATAGGATAGGGGATAGGACAGGATACAGGATAGGATAGGATAGAGGATAGGGTAGGATAGAGGACAGGATAGGATAGAGAATAGAATAGGATAGAGGATAGGATAGGATTGCGGATAGGATAGGGTAGATGATAGGATAGAGGATTGGATAGGATAGAGGATACGATACGATAGAGGATAGGATAGGATAGAGGGTAGGATAGAGAATTGGATGGGATAGAGGATAGGATATGATGGAGGATAGGATAGGATAGAGGATAGGATAGGATAGAGGATAGGCTAGGATAGAGGATAGGATAGGATTGAGGATAGGATAGGATAGACAATAAGATGTGATGGAGGATAGGATAGGATAGGATTCAGGATATGATAGGATAGATGATAGGATAAGGTAGAGGATAGGATAGAGGATTGGGTAGGATAGAGGATAGGATAGAGGATTGGTTAGGATTGAGGATATTATGGGGTAGAGGATAGGATAGGATAGGATAGAGGATAGGATAGGATGGACGATAGGATAGAGGATATGATTGAGGATATTATCGGATAGAGGATAGGGTTGGATAGGATAGGATAGATGATAGGATAGAGGATACGATACGATAGAGGATAGGATAGTATGGAGGGTAGGATAGAGGATTGGATAGGATATAGGATACGATACGATAGAGGATAGGATAGGATAGAGGATAGGATAGGATTGAGGATATGATAGGATAAAGAATAGGATAGGATAGAGGATAGGATGGGATAGAGGATAGGATAGGATTGGAGATATGATAGGATAGATGATAGGATAGGATAGAGGATCGGATAGGATAGAGGATACGATACGATAGAGGATAGGATAGGATAGAGGACAGGATAGGATGGAGGATAGGATAGGATAGAGGATACGATACGATAGAGGATAGGATAGGATAGAGGATAGGATAGAGGATTGGATAGGATAGAGGTTAGGATTGAGGATATTATGGGATTGAGGATAGGATAGGATAGGATAGGATAGATGATAGGATAGAGGATTGGATAGGATAGAGGATACGATACGATAGAGGATAGGATAGGATGGAGGATAGGATAGGATACAGGATAGGATAGGATTGAGGATAGGAGAGGATAGATGATAGGATAAGGTAGAGGATAGGATAGAAGATTGGGTAGGATAGAGGATAGGATAGAGGATTGGTTAGGATTGAGGATATTATGCGGTAGAGGATAGGATAGGATAGGATAGAGGATAGGATGGGATGGAGGATAAGATTGGGTAGAGGATAGGATAGGATAGAGGATAGGGTAGGATTGTGGATAATATAGGATTGAGGATAGGATAGGATAGAGGATTGGATAGGATAGAGGATACGATACGATAGAGGATAGGATAGTATAGAGGGTAGGATAGAGGATTGGATAGGATAGAGGATACGATACGATAGAGGATAGGATAGGATAGAGGATAGGATAGGATTGAGGATATGATAGGATAAAGAATAGGATAGGATAGAGGATAGGATGGGATAGAGGATAGGATAGGATTGGAGATAGGATAGGATAGAGGATCGGATAGGATAAAGGATAGGATAGAGGATTGGATAGGATTGTGGATATCATGGGATAGAGGATAGGATAGGATAGAGGATAGGATAGGATAAAGGATAGGATAGGATAGAGGATAGGATAGGATAGAGGATAGGATAGGATATATGATATTATAGGATGGAGGATACGATATTATAGAGGATAGTATAGGATAGAGGATAGGATAGGGTAGAGGATAGGATAGGATAGAGTACAGGATAGTATTGAGGATAAAATGATATAGAGAATAGGATAGGATAGAGGATAGGACAGGATAGAGGATGGGATAGAATAGAGAATAGAATAGGATAGAGGATAGGATAGGATTGCGGATAGGATAGGATAGATGATAGGATAGAGGATTGGATAGGATAGAGGATACGATACGATAGAGGATAGGATAGGATAGAATGTAGGATAGAGAATTGGATAGGATAGAGGATACGATACGATAGAGGATAGGATAGGATAGAGGATAGGATAGGATAGAGGATAGGATAGGATAGAGGATAGGATAGGATAGAGGATAGGATATGATAGAGGGCAGGATAGGATTGGAGATAGGATAGGATAGAGGATCGGATAGGATAGAGGATAGGATAGAGGATTGGATAGGATTGTGGATATCATGGGATAGAGGATAGGATAGGATAGATGATAGGTTAGAGGATTGGACAGGATAGAGGATACGATACCATAGAGGATAGGATAGGATAGAGGGTAGAATAGAGGATTGGATAGGATAGAGGATACGATACGATAGAGGATAGGATAGGATTGGAGATAGGATAGGATAGATGATAGGATAGGATAGAGGATAGGATAGAGGATTGGATAGGATTGAGGATATTATGGGATAGAGGATAGGATAGGATAGGATAGGATAGATGATAGGATAGAGGATTGGACAGGATAGAGGATACGATACGATAGAGGATAGGATAGGATGGAGGATAGGATAGGGGATTGGATAGGATAGAGGACAGGACTGAGGATATTATGGGATAGAGGATAGGATAGGATAGGATAGGATAGATGATAGGATAGAGGATTGGATAGGATAGAGGATACGATACGATAGAGGATAGGATAGGATGGAGGATGGGGTAGGACAGAGGATAGGATAGGATAGAGGATATTATAGGATTGAGGATATAATTGGATACAGGATAGGATAGGATAGAGGATAGGATAGAGGATATTATAGGATTGAGGATATAATTGGATACAGGATAGGATAGGATAGGGGATAGAATAGGATTGAGGATGGGATAGGATAGAGGATAGGTTAGGATTGGGGATAGCATAGGATTGAGGATAGGATAGGATAGAGTATACCATACGATAGAGGATAGGATAGGATAGAGGATAGGATAGAGGATTGTATAGGATAGAGGATACGATACGATAGAGGATAGGATAGGATTGAGGATAGGATAGCATAGAGGATAGGATAGGTTTGAGGATAGGATAGGATACAGGATAGGATAAGATAGAGGATAGGAAAGAGGATATTATAGGATAGAGGATAGGATAGGATTGAGGATAGGATTGGATACGGGATAGGATAGGATGGAGGATAGGATAGGATAAAGGATATGATAGCATAGAGGATAGGATAGAGGATATAATTGGATACAGGATAGGATAGGATAGAGGATAGGATAGAGGATTGGATAGGATAGAGGATTCGATACCATAGAGGATAGGATAGGATATATGATATTATAGAATGGAGGATACGATATTATAGAGGATAGGATATGATAGACGATAGGATAGGGGATTGGATAGGATAGAGTATATGATAGGATAGAGGATAGGATAGGACAGAGGATAGGATAGGATAGAGGATACGATAGGATAGGATAGGATAGGATAGAGGAAGGATAGGATAGAGGATAGGATAGGATAGAGGATAGGATAGGATATATGATATTATAGGATGGAGGATACGATATTATAGAGGATAGGATAGGAGATTGGATAGGATAGAGGATATGATAGGATAGAGGATAGGATAGGATTGAGGATAGCATAGGATTGCGGATAGGATAGGATAGAGAATAGGATAGGATAGAGGATAGGATAGGATAGAGGATAGGAAAGAGGATACTATACGATAGAGGATAGGATAGGATAAGGAATAGGATAGGATAGAGGATATGATAGGATAGAGGATAGGATAGGATTGAGGATAGGATAGGATAGAGGATAGGATAGGATAGAGGATATGATAGGCTGGGATAGAGGATAGGATAGGGTTGAGGATAGGATAGGATGGAGAATAGGATAGGATAGAGGATAGGATAGGATAGACGATAGGATAGGGGATTGGATAGGATTGTGGATAGGATAGGATAGAGGATAGGATAGAGGATAGGATAGAGGATTGGATAGGATTGAGGATATTATGGGATAGAGGATAGGATAGGATAGGATAGAGGATAGGTTAGGATAGAGGATAGGATAGAATAGAGGATAGGATAGGATATATGATCTTATAGGATGGAGGATACAATATTATAGAGGATAGGATAGGGTAGAGGATAGGATAGAGGATAGGATAGGATAGAGGATAGGATAGGATAGAGGATAGGATAGGATAGAGGATAGGATAGGATAGAGGATAGGATAGGATAGAGGATAGGATAGAGGATATGATAGAGGATTGGATAGGATTGAGGATATTATGGGATAGAGGATAGGATAGGATAGGATAGGATAGGATAGAGGAAGGATAGGATAGAGGATAGGATAGGATAGAGGATAGGATAGGATATATGATATTATAGGATGGAGGATACGATATTGTAGATGATAGGATAGGATAGACGATAGGATAGGAGATTGGATAGGATAGAGGATATGATAGGATAGAGGATAGGATAGGATTGAGGATAGCATAGGATTGCGGATAGGATAGGATAGAGAATAGGATAGGATAGAGGATAGGATAGGATAGAGGATAGGATAGGATAGCATAGGATAGGATAGAGGATAGGATAGGATAGAGGATAGGATAGGATAGAGGATAGGATAGGATAGAGGATAGGATAGGATAGAGGATAGGATAGGATAGAGGATATGATAGGATTGAGGATAGGATAGAGGATACTATAGGATAGAGGATAGGATAGAATAAGGAATAGGATAGGATAGAGGATATGATAGGATAGAGGATAGGATAGGATAAGGAATAGGATAGTATAGAGGATATGATAGGATAGAGGATAGGATAGGATTGAGGATAGGATAGGACACATGATAGGATAGGATAGAGGATAGGATAGAGGATAGGATAGGATAGAGGATTGGATAGGATAGAGGATAGGATAGGATAGAGGATAGGATAGGATGGAGGATAGGATAGGATATATGATACTATAGGATGGAGGATACGATATTATAGAGGATAGGATAGGATAGACGATAGGATAGGGGATTGGATAGGATAGAGGATAGGATAGGATTGAGGATAGGATAGGATAGAGGATAGGATAGTGGATTGGATAGGATTGAGGATATTATGGGATAGAGAATAGGATAGGATAGGAGAGGATAGAGGATAGGATAGCATAGAGGATAGGAAAGGATAGACGATATGATAGGATTGAGGATAGGATAGGATAGCGGATAGGATAGGATTGAGGATAGGATTGGATAGATGATAGGATAGGATAGAGGATAGGATTGATGATTGGATAGGATAGAGGATACGATAGATAGACGATAGAATAGGATAGAGGGTAGGATAGAGGATTGGATAGGATAGAGGATACGATACGATAGAGGATAGGATAGGATAGAGGATAGGATAGGATAGGATAGGGTAGAGGATAGGATAGGATAGGATAGAGGATAGGATAGGACAGAGGATAGGATAGGATAGAGGATAAGATACGATAGAGGATAGGATAGAGGATTGGATAGGATTGAGGATATCATGGGATAGAGGATAGGATATGACAGAGGATAGGATAGGATAGGATAGAGGATAGGATAGGGTAGGATAGAGGTTAGGATAGGATTGAGGATAGGATAGGATAGAGGATAGGATAGAGGATAGGATAGAGGATAGGATAGAGGATAGGATAGAGGATTGGATAGGATTGAGGATATTATGGGATAGAGAATAGGATAGGATTGATGATAGGATAGGATAGAGGATAGTATAGGATAGAGAATAGAATAGGATAGAGGATAGGATACGATAGAGGATAGGATAGAGGATTGGATAGGATTGAGGATATCATGGGATAGAGGATAGGATATGACAGAGGATAGGATAGGATAGGATAGAGGATAGGATAGGATAGGATAGAGGATAGGATTGGATAGAGGATAGGATAGGATAGAGGTTAGGATAGGATTGAGGATAGTATAGGATAGAGGATAGGACAGGATTGAAGATACGATAGGATAGGGGATAGGATAGGATAGAGGATAGGATAGAGGATAGGATAGAGGATTGGATAGGATTGAGGATATTATGGGATAGAGAATAGGATAGGATTGATGATAGGATAGGATAGAGGATAGAATACGATAGAGAATAGAATAGGATAGAGGATAGGATAGGATTGACGATAGGATAGGATAGATGATCGGATTGGATAGAGGATAGGATAGAGGATTGGATATAATAGAGGATACGATACGATAGAGGATAGGATAGGATAGAGGGTAGGATAGAGGATTGGATAGGATAGAGGATACGATACGATAGAGGATAGGATAGGATAGAGGATAGGATAGGATAGACGATCGGTTAGGATTGGGGATGGGATAGGATAGCGGATAGGATTGAGGATAGGGTTGGATAGATGATAGGATAAGATAGAGGATAGGATAGATCATTGGATAGGATAGACGATATGATACGATAGAGGATAGGATAGGATAGAGGATAGGATAGGACAGAGGATAGGATAGGATAGAGGATAGGATAGAATAGAGGATAGGATAGAGGATTGGATAGGATTGAGGATATTATGGGATCCAGGATAGGATAGGATGGGATAGAGGATAGGATAGGATAGAGGATAGGATAGGATAGACGATAGGATAGGGGATTGGATAGGATAGAGGATAGGGTAGGTTAGAGGATAGCATAGGATTGAGGATATTATGGGATAGAGGATAGGATAGGATAGGGTAGGATAGAGGATAGGATTGAGGATATTATGGGATAGAGGATAGGACAGGATTGAAGATACGATAGGATAGGGGATAGGATAGGATAGAGGATAGGGTAGGTTAGAGGATAGCATAGGATTGAGGATATTATGGGATAGAGGATAGGATAGGATAGGATAGGATAGAGGATAGGATTGAGGATATTATGGGATAGAGAATAGGATAGGATTGATGATAGGATAGGATAGAGGATAGAATAGGATAGAGAATAGAATAGGATAGAGGATAGGATAGGATTGACGATAGGATAGGATAGATGATCGGATTGGATAGAGGATAGGATAGAGGATTGGATATAATAGAGGATACGATACGATAGAGGATAGGATAGGATAGAGGGTAGGATAGAGGATTGGATAGGATAGAGGATACGATACGATAGAGGATAGGATAGGATAGAGGATAGGATAGGACAGAGGATAGGATAGGATAGAGGATAGGGTAGGATAGAGGTTAGGATAGAGGATTGGATAGGATTGAGGATATCATGGGATAGAGGATAGGATAGAGGATAGGATAGGATAGAGGATAGGATAGGACAGAGGATAGGATAGGATAGAGGATAGGATAGAGGATTGGATAGGATTGAGGATATTATGGGATCCAGGATAGGATAGGATAGGATAGAGGATAGGATAGGATAGGATAGGATAGAGGATAGGATAGGATAGACGATAGGATAGGGGATTGGATAGGATAGAGGATAGGGTAGGTTAGAGGATAGCATAGGATTGACGATATTATGGGATAGAGGATAGGATAGGATAGGATAGGATAGAGGATAGGATTGAGGATATTATGGGATAGAGGATAGGATAGGATAGGGTAGGATAGAGGATAGGATAGGGGATTGGATAGGATAGAGGATAGGATAGGATGGAGGATAGGATAGGATAGAGGATAGGTTAGAGGATTGGATAGGATAGTGGATAGGATTGAGGATATTATGGGATATGATAGGATAGGATAGGGTAGGATAGAGGATAAGATAGGATAGACGATAGGATAGAGGATTGGATAGGATAGAGGATAGGATAGGATAGAGGATAGGATAGAGGATAGGATAGAGGATTGGATAGGATTGAGGATATTATGGGATAGAGAATAGGATAGGATTGATGATAGGATAGGATAGAGGATAGGATAGGATAGAGGATAGGGTAGGATAGAGGTTAGGATAGAGGATTGGATAGGATTGAGGATATCATGGGATAGAGGATAGGATAGAGGATAGGATAGGGTAGAGGATAGGATAGGACAGAGGATAGGATAGGATAGAGGATAGGATAGAGGATTGGATAGGATTGACGATATTATGGGATAGAGAATAGGATAGGATAGGAGAGGATAGAGGATAGGATAGGATAGAGGATAGGATAGGATAGACGATCGGTTAGGATTGGGGATGGGATAGGATAGCGGATAGGATTGAGGATAGGGTTGGATAGATGATAGGATAAGATAGAGGATAGGATAGATGATTGGATAGGATAGACGATATGATACGATAGAGGATAGGATAGGATAGAGGATAGGATAGGACAGAGGATAGGATAGGATAGAGGATAGGATAGAATAGAGGATAGGATAGAGGATTGGATAGGATTGAGGATATTATGGGATCCAGGATAGGATAGGATGGGATAGAGGATAGGATGGGATAGAGGATAGGATAGGATAGACGATAGGATAGGGGATTGGATAGGATAGAGGATAGGGTAGGTTAGAGGACAGCATAGGATTGAGGATATTATGGGATAGAGGATAGGATAGGATAGGATAGGATAGAGGATAGGATTGAGGATATTATGGGATAGAGGATAGGACAGGATTGAAGATACGATAGGATAGGGGATAGGATAGGATAGAGGATTGGATAGGATTGAGGATATTATGGGATAGAGAATAGGATAGGATTGATGATAGGATAGGATAGAGGATAGAATAGGATAGAGAATAGAATAGGATAGAGGATAGGATAGGATTGACGATAGGATAGGATAGATGATCGGATTGGATAGAGGATAGGATAGAGGATTGGATATAATAGAGGATACGATACGATAGAGGATAGGATAGGATAGAGGGTAGGATAGAGGATTGGATAGGATAGAGGATACGATACGATAGAGGATAGGATAGGATAGAGGATAGGATAGGACAGAGGATAGGATAGGATAGAGGATAGGGTAGGATAGAGGTTAGGATAGAGGATTGGATAGGATTGAGGATATCATGGGATAGAGGATAGGATAGAGGATAGGATTGAGGATATTATGGGATAGAGGATAGGACAGGATTGAAGATACGATAGGATAGGGGATAGGATAGGATAGAGGATAGGATAGAGGATAGGATAGAGGATTGGATAGGATTGAGGATATTATGGGATAGAGAATAGGATAGGATTGATGATAGGATAGGATAGAGGATAGAATAGGATAGAGAATAGAATAGGATAGAGGATAGGATAGGATTGACGATAGGATAGGATAGATGATCGGATTGGATAGAGGATTGGATAGGATTGAGGATATTATGGGATAGAGAATAGGATAGGATTGATGATAGGATAGGATAGAGGATAGAATAGGATAGAGAATAGAATAGGATAGAGGATAGGATAGGATTGACGATAGGATAGGATAGATGATCGGATTGGATAGAGGATAGGATAGAGGATTGGATATAATAGAGGATACGATACGATAGAGGATAGGATAGGATAGAGGGTAGGATAGAGGATTGGATAGGATAGAGGATACGATACGATAGAGGATAGGATAGGATAGAGGATAGGATAGGACAGAGGATAGGATAGGATAGAGGATAGGGTAGGATAGAGGTTAGGATAGAGGATTGGATAGGATTGAGGATATCATGGGATAGAGGATAGGATAGAGGATAGGATAGGGTAGAGGATAGGATAGGACAGAGGATAGGATAGGATAGAGGATAGGATAGGATAGGATAGGATAGAGGATAGGATTGAGGATATTATGGGATAGAGGATAGGATAGGATAGGGTAGGATAGAGGATAGGATAGGGGATTGGATAGGATTGAGGATATTATGGGATAGAGAATAGGATAGGATGGGAGAGGATAGAGGATAGGATAGGATAGAGGATAGGATAGAGGATAGGATAGGATAGAGGATAGGATAGGACAGAGGATAGGATAGGATACAGGATAGGATAGAGGATTGGATAGGATTGAGGATATTATGGGATCTAGGATAGGATAGGATAGGATAGAGGATAGGATAGGATAGGATAGAGGATAGGATAGGATAGGATAGGATAGAGGATAGGATAGGATAGACGATAGGATAGGGGATTGGATAGGATAGAGGATAGGGTAGGTTAGAGGATAGCATAGGATTGACGATATTATGGGATAGAGGATAGGATAGGATAGGATAGGATAGAGGATAGGATTGAGGATATTATGGGATAGAGGATAGGATAGGATAGGGTAGGGTAGAGGATAGGATAGGGGATTGGATAGGATAGAGGATAGGATAGGATAGGGTAGGATAGAGGATAGGATAGGGGATTGGATAGGATAGAGGATTGGATATAATAGAGGATACGATACGATAGAGGATAGGATAGGATAGAGGGTAGGATAGAGGATTGGATAGGATAGAGGATACGATACGATAGAGGATAGGATAGGATAGAGGATAGGATAGGACAGAGGATAGGATAGGATAGAGGATAGGGTAGGATAGAGGTTAGGATAGAGGATTGGATAGGATTGAGGATATCATGGGATAGAGGATAGGATAGAGGATAGGATAGGGTAGAGGATAGGATAGGACAGAGGATAGGATAGGATAGAGGATAGGATAGGATAGGATAGGATAGAGGATAGGATTGAGGATATTATGGGATAGAGGATAGGATAGGATAGGGTAGGATAGAGGATAGGATAGGGGATTGGATAGGATTGAGGATATTATGGGATAGAGAATAGGATAGGATGGGAGAGGATAGAGGATAGGATAGGATAGAGGATAGGATAGGATAGACGATCGGTTAGGATTGGGGATGGGATAGGATAGCGGATAGGATTGAGGATAGGGTTGGATAGATGATAGGATAAGATAGAGGATAGGATAGATCATTGGATAGGATAGACGATATGATACGATAGAGGATAGGATAGGATAGAGGATAGGATAGGACAGAGGATAGGATAGGATAGAGGATAGGATAGAATAGAGGATAGGATAGAGGATTGGATAGGATTGAGGATATTATGGGATCCAGGATAGGATAGGATGGGATAGAGGATAGGATAGGATAGAGGATAGGATAGGATAGACGATAGGATAGGGGATTGGATAGGATAGAGGATAGGGTAGGTTAGAGGATAGCATAGGATTGAGGATATTATGGGATAGAGGATAGGATAGGATAGGGTAGGATAGAGGATAGGATTGAGGATATTATGGGATAGAGGATAGGACAGGATTGAAGATACGATAGGATAGGGGATAGGATAGGGTAGAGGATAGGATAGAGGATAGGATAGAGGATTGGATAGGATTGAGGATATTATGGGATAGAGAATAGGATAGGATTGATGATAGGATAGGATAGAGGATAGAATAGGATAGAGAATAGAATAGGATAGAGGATAGGATAGGATTGACGATAGGATAGGATAGATGATCGGATTGGATAGAGGATAGGATAGAGGATTGGATATAATAGAGGATACGATACGATAGAGGATAGGATAGGATAGAGGGTAGGATAGAGGATTGGATAGGATAGAGGATACGATACGATAGAGGATAGGATAGCATAGAGGATAGGATAGGACAGAGGATAGGATAGGATAGAGGATACGATACGATAGAGGATAGGATAGGATAGAGGATAGGATAGGACAGAGGATAGGATAGGATAGAGGATAGGGTAGGATAGAGGTTAGGATAGAGGATTGGATAGGATTGAGGATATCATGGGATAGAGGATAGGATAGAGGATAGGATAGGATAGAGGATAGGATAGGACAGAGGATAGGATAGGATAGAGGATAGGATAGAGGATTGGATAGGATTGAGGATATTATGGGATCCAGGATAGAATAGGATAGGATAGAGGATAGGATAGGATAGGATAGGATAGAGGATAGGATAGGATAGACGATAGGATAGGGGATTGGATAGGATAGAGGATAGGGTAGGTTAGAGGATAGCATAGGATTGACGATATTATGGGATAGAGGATAGGATAGGATAGGATAGGATAGAGGATAGGATTGAGGATATTATGGGATAGAGGATAGGATAGGATAGGGTAGGATAGAGGATAGGATAGGGGATTGGATAGGATAGAGGATAGGATAGGATAGAGGATAGGATAGGATAGAGGATAGGATAGGATAGAGGATAGGTTAGAGGATTGGATAGGATAGTGGATAGGATTGAGGATATTATGGGATATGATAGGATAGGATAGGGTAGGATAGAGGATAAGATAGGATAGACGATAGGATAGAGGATTGGATAGGATACAGGATAGGATAGGATAGAGGATAGGATAGAGGATAGGATAGAGGATTGGATAGGATTGAGGATATTATGGGATAGAGAATAGGATAGGATTGATGATAGGATAGGATAGAGGATAGAATAGGATAGAGAATAGAATAGGATAGAGGATAGGATAGGATTGACGATAGGATAGGATAGATGATCGGATTGGATAGAGGATAGGATAGAGGATTGGATATAATAGAGGATACGATACGATAGAGGATAGGATAGGATAGAGGGTAGGATAGAGGATTGGATAGGATAGAGGATACGATACGATAGAGGATAGGATAGGATAGAGGATAGGATAGGACAGAGGATAGGATAGGATAGAGGATAGGGTAGGATAGAGGTTAGGATAGAGGATTGGATAGGATTGAGGATAGGATAGAGGATAGGATAGGGTAGAGGATAGGATAGGACAGAGGATAGGATAGGATAGAGGATAGGATAGAGGATTGGATAGGATTGACGATATTATGGGATAGAGAATAGGATAGGATAGGAGAGGATAGAGGATAGGATAGGATAGAGGATAGGATAGGATAGACGATCGGTTAGGATTGGGGATGGGATAGGATAGCGGATAGGATTGAGGATAGGGTTGGATAGATGATAGGATAAGATAGAGGATAGGATAGATGATTGGATAGGATAGACGATATGATACGATAGTGGATAGGATAGGATAGAGGATAGGATAGGACAGAGGATAGGATAGGATAGAGGATAGGATAGAATAGAGGATAGGATAGAGGATTGGATAGGATTGAGGATATTATGGGATCCAGGATAGGATAGGATGGGATAGAGGATAGGATAGGATAGAGGATAGGATAGGATAGACGATAGGATAGGGGATTGGATAGGATAGAGGATAGGATAGGTTAGAGGATAGCATAGGATTGAGGATATTATGGGATAGAGGATAGGATAGGATAGGATAGGATAGAGGATAGGATTGAGGATATTATGGGATAGAGGGTAGGACAGGATTGAAGATACGATAGGATAGGGGATAGGATAGGATAGAGGATAGGATAGAGGATAGGATAGAGGATTGGATAGGATTGAGGATATTATGGGATAGAGAATAGGATAGGATTGATGATAGGATAGGATAGAGGATAGAATAGGATAGAGAATAGAATAGGATAGAGGATAGGATAGGATTGACGATAGGATAGGATAGATGATCGGATTGGATAGAGGATAGGATAGAGGATTGGATATAATAGAGGATACGATACGATAGAGGATAGGATAGGATAGAGGGTAGGATAGAGGATTGGATAGGATAGAGGATACGATACGATAGAGGATAGGATAGGATAGAGGATAGGATAGGACAGAGGATAGGATAGGATAGAGGATAGGGTAGGATAGAGGTTAGGATAGAGGATTGGATAGGATTGAGGATATCATGGGATAGAGGATAGGATAGAGGATAGGATAGGATAGAGGATAGGATAGGACAGAGGATAGGATAGGATACAGGATAGGATAGAGGATTGGATAGGATTGAGGATATTATGGGATCTAGGATAGGATAGGATAGGATAGAGGATAGGATAGGATAGGATAGAGGATAGGATAGGATAGGATAGGATAGAGGATAGGATAGGATAGACGATAGGATAGGGGATTGGATAGGATAGAGGATAGGGTAGGTTAGAGGATAGCATAGGATTGACGATATTATGGGATAGAGGATAGGATAGGATAGGATAGGATAGAGGATAGGATTGAGGATATTATGGGATAGAGGATAGGATAGGATAGGGTAGGATAGAGGATAGGATAGGGGATTGGATAGGATAGAGGATAGGATAGGATAGAGGATAGGATAGGATAGAGGATAGGTTAGAGGATTGGATAGGATAGTGGATAGGATTGAGGATATTATGGGATATGATAGGATAGGATAGGGTAGGATAGAGGATAAGATAGGATAGACGATAGGATAGAGGATTGGATAGGATAGAGGATAGGATAGGATAGAGGATAGGATAGGATTGATGATAGCATAGGATTGAGGATAGGATAGGATAGAGAATAGGATAGGGTAGAGGATAGGATAGGTTAGAGGATAGGATAGAGGATTGGATAGGATTGAGGATATTATGGGATAGAGGATAGGATAGGACAGGATAGGATAGAGGATAGAGGATAGGATAGAGGATAGGATAGAGGATAGGATAGGATAGAGGATTTGATAGGATAGAGGATAGGATAGGATAGAGGATAGGATAGGATGGAGGATAGGATAGGATATATGATACTATAGGATGGAGGATACGATATTATAGAGGATAGGATAGGATAGACGATAGCATAGGGGATTGGATAGGATAGAGGATATGATAGGATAGGATAGAGGATAGGATAGGATAGAGGATAGGATAGGATAGAGGATAGGATAGGATAGAGGATAGGATAGGATACAGGATAGGATAGAGGATTGGATAGGATTGAGGATATCATGGGATAGAGGATAGGATAGAGGATAGGATAGGATAGAGGATAGGATAGGACAGAGGATAGGATAGGATACAGGATAGGATAGAGGATTGGATAGGATTGAGGATATTATGGGATCTAGGATAGGATAGGATAGGATAGAGGATAGGATAGGATAGGATAGAGGATAGGATAGGATAGGATAGGATAGAGGATAGGATAGGATAGACGATAGGATAGGGGATTGGATAGGATAGAGGATAGGGTAGGTTAGAGGATAGCATAGGATTGACGATATTATGGGATAGAGGATAGGATAGGATAGGATAGGATAGAGGATAGGATTGAGGATATTATGGGATAGAGGATAGGATAGGATAGGGTAGGATAGAGGATAGGATAGGGGATTGGATAGGATAGAGGATAGGATAGGATAGAGGATAGGATAGGATAGAGGATAGGTTAGAGGATTGGATAGGATAGTGGATAGGATTGAGGATATTATGGGATATGATAGGATAGGATAGGGTAGGATAGAGGATAAGATAGGATAGACGATAGGATAGAGGATTGGATAGGATAGAGGATAGGATAGGATAGAGGATAGGATAGGATTGATGATAGCATAGGATTGAGGATAGGATAGGATAGAGAATAGGATAGGGTAGAGGATAGGATAGGTTAGAGGATAGGATAGAGGATTGGATAGGATTGAGGATATTATGGGATAGAGGATAGGATAGGACAGGATAGGATAGAGGATAGAGGATAGGATAGAGGATAGGATAGAGGATAGGATAGGATAGAGGATTTGATAGGATAGAGGATAGGATAGGATAGAGGATAGGATAGGATGGAGGATAGGATAGGATATATGATACTATAGGATGGAGGATACGATATTATAGAGGATAGGATAGGATAGACGATAGCATAGGGGATTGGATAGGATAGAGGATATGATAGGATAGGATAGAGGATAGGATAGGATAGAGGATAGGATAGGATAGAGGATAGGATAGGATAGAGGATAGGATAGGATAGGATAGAGGATAGGATAGGATAGGATAGGATAGGATAGGATAGGATAGGATAGAGGATAGGATAGGATAGGATAGATGATAGGATAGGATAGAGGATAGGTTAGAGGATAGGATAGGATAGAGGATAGGATAGGATTGAGGATAGGATAGGATAGAGGATAGGATAGGATTGAGGATAGGATAGGATAGAGGATAGGATAGTGGATTGGATAGGATTGAGGATATTATGGGATAGAGAATAGGATAGGATAGGAGAGGATAGAGGATAGGATAGCATAGAGGATAGGAAAGGATAGACGATATGATAGGATTGAGGATAGGATAGGATAGCGGATAGGATAGGATTGAGGATAGGATTGGATAGATGATAGGATAGGATAGAGGATAGGATAGATGATTGGATAGGATAGAGGATACGATAGATAGACGATAGAATAGGATAGAGGGTAGGATAGAGGATTGGATAGGATAGAGGATACGATACGATAGAGGATAGGATAGGATAGAGGATAGGATAGGATAGGATAGGGTAGAGGATAGGATAGGATAGGATAGAGGATAGGATAGGACAGAGGATAGGATAGGATAGAGGATAAGATACGATAGAGGATAGGATAGAGGATTGGATAGGATTGAGGATATCATGGGATAGAGGATAGGATATGACAGAGGATAGGATAGGATAGGATAGAGGATAGGATAGGATAGGATAGAGGTTAGGATAGGATTGAGGATAGGATAGGATAGAGGATAGGATACGATAGAGGATAGGATAGAGGATTGGATAGAGGATAGGATAGAGGATTGGATAGGATTGAGGATATTATGGGATAGAGAATAGGATAGGATTGATGATAGGATAGGATAGAGGATAGTATAGGATAGAGAATAGAATAGGATAGAGGATAGGATACGATAGAGGATAGGATAGAGGATTGGATAGGATTGAGGATATCATGGGATAGAGGATAGGATATGACAGAGGATAGGATAGGATAGGATAGAGGATAGGATAGGATAGGATAGAGGATAGGATTGGATAGAGGATAGGATAGGATAGAGGTTAGGATAGGATTGATGATAGTATAGGATAGAGGATAGGACAGGATTGAAGATACGATAGGATAGGGGATAGTATAGGATAGAGGATAGGATAGAGGATAGGATAGAGGATTGGATAGGATTGAGGATATTATGGGATAGAGAATAGGATAGGATTGATGATAGGATAGGATAGAGGATAGAATAGGATAGAGAATAGAATAGGATAGAGGATAGGATAGGATTGACGATAGGATAGGATAGATGATCGGATTGGATAGAGGATAGGATAGAGGATTGGATATAATAGAGGATACGATACGATAGAGGATAGGATAGGATAGAGGGTAGGATAGAGGATTGGATAGGATAGAGGATACGATACGATAGAGGATAGGATAGGATAGAGGATAGGATAGGACAGAGGATAGGATAGGATAGAGGATAGGGTAGGATAGAGGTTAGGATAGAGGATTGGATAGGATTGAGGATATCATGGGATAGAGGATAGGATAGAGGATAGGATAGGGTAGAGGATAGGATAGGACAGAGGATAGGATAGGATAGAGGATAGGATAGAGGATTGGATAGGATTGAGGATATTATGGGATAGAGAATAGGATAGGATGGGAGAGGATAGAGGATAGGATAGGATAGAGGATAGGATAGGATAGACGATCGGTTAGGATTGGGGATGGGATAGGATAGCGGATAGGATTGAGGATAGGGTTGGATAGATGATAGGATAAGATAGAGGATAGGATAGATCATTGGATAGGATAGACGATATGATACGATAGAGGATAGGATAGGATAGAGGATAGGATAGGACAGAGGATAGGATAGGATAGAGGATAGGATAGAATAGAGGATAGGATAGAGGATTGGATAGGATTGAGGATATTATGGGATCCAGGATAGGATAGGATGGGATAGAGGATAGGATAGGATAGAGGATAGGATAGGATAGACGATAGGATAGGGGATTGGATAGGATAGAGGATAGGGTAGGTTAGAGGATAGCATAGGATTGAGGATATTATGGGATAGAGGATAGGATAGGATAGGGTAGGATAGAGGATAGGATTGAGGATATTATGGGATAGAGGATAGGACAGGATTGAATATACGATAGGATAGGGGATAGGATAGGATAGAGGATAGGGTAGGTTAGAGGATAGCATAGGATTGAGGATATTATGGGATAGAGGATAGGATAGGATAGGATAGGATAGAGGATAGGATTGAGGATATTATGGGATAGAGGATAGGACAGGATTGAAGATACGATAGGATAGGGGATAGGATAGGATAGAGGATAGGATAGAGGATAGGATAGAGGATTGGATAGGATTGAGGATATTATGGGATAGAGAATAGGATAGGATTGATGATAGCATAGGATTGAGGATAGGATAGGATAGAGAATAGGATAGGGTAGAGGATAGGATAGGTTAGAGGATAGGATAGAGGATTGGATAGGATTGAGGATATTATGGGATAGAGGATAGGATAGGACAGGATAGGATAGAGGATAGAGGATAGGATAGAGGATAGGATAGAGGATAGGATAGGATAGAGGATTTGATAGGATAGAGGATAGGATAGGATAGAGGATAGGATAGGATGGAGGATAGGATAGGATATATGATACTATAGGATGGAGGATACGATATTATAGAGGATAGGATAGGATAGACGATAGCATAGGGGATTGGATAGGATAGAGGATATGATAGGATAGGATAGAGGATAGGATAGGATAGAGGATAGGATAGGATAGAGGATAGGATAGGATAGGATAGAGGATAGGATAGGATAGGATAGGATAGGATAGGATAGGATAGGATAGAGGATAGGATAGGATAGGATAGATGATAGGATAGGATAGAGGATAGGTTAGAGGATAGGATAGGATAGAGGATAGGATAGGATTGAGGATAGGATAGGATAGAGGATAGGATAGGATTGAGGATAGGATAGGATAGAGGATAGGATAGTGGATTGGATAGGATTGTGGATATTATGGGATAGAGAATAGGATAGGATAGGAGAGGATAGAGGATAGGATAGCATAGAGGATAGGAAAGGATAGACGATATGATAGGATTGAGGATAGGATAGGATAGCGGATAGGATAGGATTGAGGATAGGATTGGATAGATGATAGGATAGGATAGAGGATAGGATAGATGATTGGATAGGATAGAGGATACGATAGATAGACGATAGAATAGGATAGAGGGTAGGATAGAGGATTGGATAGGATAGAGGATACGATACGATAGAGGATAGGATAGGATAGAGGATAGGATAGGATAGGATAGGGTAGAGGATAGGATAGGATAGGATAGAGGATAGGATAGGACAGAGGATAGGATAGGATAGAGGATAAGATACGATAGAGGATAGGATAGAGGATTGGATAGGATTGAGGATATCATGGGATAGAGGATAGGATATGACAGAGGATAGGATAGGATAGGATAGAGGATAGGATAGGATAGGATAGAGGTTAGGATAGGATTGAGGATAGGATAGGGATAGAGGATAGGATAGAGGATAGGATAGAGGATAGGATAGAGGATAGGATAGAGGATAGGATAGAGGATAGGATAGAGGATAGGATAGAGGATAGGATAGAGGATAGGATAGAGGATTGGATAGGATTGAGGATATTATGGGATAGAGAATAGGATAGGATTGATGATAGGATAGGATAGAGGATAGTATAGGATAGAGAATAGAATAGGATAGAGGATAGGATACGATAGAGGATAGGATAGAGGATTGGATAGGATTGAGGATATCATGGGATAGAGGATAGGATATGACAGAGGATAGGATAGGATAGGATAGAGGATAGGATAGGATAGGATAGAGGATAGGATTGGATAGAGGATAGGATAGGATAGAGGTTAGGATAGGATTGAGGATAGTATAGGATAGAGGATAGGACAGGATTGAAGATACGATAGGATAGGGGATAGTATAGGATAGAGGATAGGATAGAGGATAGGATAGAGGATTGGATAGGATTGAGGATATTATGGGATAGAGAATAGGATAGGATTGATGATAGGATAGGATAGAGGATAGAATAGGATAGAGAATAGAATAGGATAGAGGATAGGATAGGATTGACGATAGGATAGGATAGATGATCGGATTGGATAGAGGATAGGATAGAGGATTGGATATAATAGAGGATACGATACGATAGAGGATAGGATAGGATAGAGGGTAGGATAGAGGATTGGATAGGATAGAGGATACGATACGATAGAGGATAGGATAGGATAGAGGATAGGATAGGACAGAGGATAGGATAGGATAGAGGATAGGGTAGGATAGAGGTTAGGATAGAGGATTGGATAGGATTGAGGATATCATGGGATAGAGGATAGGATAGAGGATAGGATAGGGTAGAGGATAGGATAGGACAGAGGATAGGATAGGATAGAGGATAGGATAGAGGATTGGATAGGATTGAGGATATTATGGGATAGAGAATAGGATAGGATGGGAGAGGATAGAGGATAGGATAGGATAGAGGATAGGATAGGATAGACGATCGGTTAGGATTGGGGATGGGATAGGATAGCGGATAGGATTGAGGATAGGGTTGGATAGATGATAGGATAAGATAGAGGATAGGATAGATCATTGGATAGGATAGACGATATGATACGATAGAGGATAGGATAGGATAGAGGATAGGATAGGACAGAGGATAGGATAGGATAGAGGATAGGATAGAATAGAGGATAGGATAGAGGATTGGATAGGATTGAGGATATTATGGGATCCAGGATAGGATAGGATGGGATAGAGGATAGGATAGGATAGAGGATAGGATAGGATAGACGATAGGATAGGGGATTGGATAGGATAGAGGATAGGGTAGGTTAGAGGATAGCATAGGATTGAGGATATTATGGGATAGAGGATAGGATAGGATAGGGTAGGATAGAGGATAGGATTGAGGATATTATGGGATAGAGGATAGGACAGGATTGAATATACGATAGGATAGGGGATAGGATAGGATAGAGGATAGGGTAGGTTAGAGGATAGCATAGGATTGAGGATATTATGGGATAGAGGATAGGATAGGATAGGATAGGATAGAGGATAGGATTGAGGATATTATGGGATAGAGGATAGGACAGGATTGAAGATACGATAGGATAGGGGATAGGATAGGATAGAGGATAGGATAGAGGATAGGATAGAGGATTGGATAGGATTGAGGATATTATGGGATAGAGAATAGGATAGGATTGATGATAGGATAGGATAGAGGATAGAATAGGATAGAGAATAGAATAGGATAGAGGATAGGATAGGATTGACGATAGGATAGGATAGATGATCGGATTGGATAGAGGATAGGATAGAGGATTGGATATAATAGAGGATACGATACGATAGAGGATAGGATAGGATAGAGGGTAGGATAGAGGATTGGATAGGATAGAGGATACGATACGATAGAGGATAGGATAGGATAGAGGATAGGATAGGACAGAGGATAGGATAGGATAGAGGATAGGGTAGGATAGAGGTTAGGATAGAGGATTGGATAGGATTGAGGATATCATGGGATAGAGGATAGGATAGAGGATAGGATAGGATAGAGGATAGGATAGGACAGAGGATAGGATAGGATAGAGGATAGGATAGAGGATTGGATAGGATTGAGGATATTATGGGATCCAGGATAGGATAGGATAGGATAGAGGATAGGATAGGATAGGATAGGATAGAGGATAGGATAGGATAGACGATAGGATAGGGGATTGGATAGGATAGAGGATAGGGTAGGTTAGAGGATAGCATAGGATTGACGATATTATGGGATAGAGGATAGGATAGGATAGGATAGGATAGAGGATAGGATTGAGGATATTATGGGATAGAGGATAGGATAGGATAGGGTAGGGTAGAGGATTGGATAGGGGATTGGATAGGATAGAGGATAGGATCGGATAGAGGATAGGTTAGGATAGAGGATAGGTTAGAGGATTGGATAGGATAGTGGATAGGATTGAGGATATTATGGGATATGATAGGATAGGATAGGGTAGGATAGAGGATAAGATAGGATAGACGATAGGATAGAGGATTGGATAGGATAGAGGATAGGATAGGATAGAGGATAGGATAGGATAGAGGATAGGATAGGATAGAGGATACGATAGGATTGAGGATAGGATAGGATAGAGGATAGGATAGGATAGAGGATAGGATAGGATAGAGGATAGGATAGGATAGAGGATAGGATAGGATAGAGGATAGGATAGGATAGGATAGATGATAGGATAGGATAGAGGATAGGTTAGAGGATTGGATAGGATAGAGGATAGGATTGAGGATATTATGGGATAGAGGATAGGATAGGATAGGATAGGATAGGATAGACGATAGGATAGGGGATTGGATAGGATAGAGGATAGGGTAGGATAGATGATAGCATAGGATTGAGGATATTATGGGATAGAGGATAGGATAGGATAGGATAGGATAGAGGGTAGGATTGAGGATATTTTCGGATAGAGTATAGGATAGGATTGAGGATAGGATAGGATTGAGGATAAAATAGGATAGAGAATAGGCTAGGATAGAGGATAGGATAGGATAGAGGATAGGGTAGCATTGAGGATAGGATAGGATAGAGGATAGGTTAGAGGATTGGATAGGATAGAGGATAGGATTGAGGATATTATGGGATAGAGGATATGATAGGATAGGATAGGATATGATAGAGGATATGATAGGATAGACGATAGGATAGAGGATTGGATAGGATAGAGGATAGGATAGGATAGAGGATAGGATAGGATAGAGGATAGGATAGGATAGAGGATAGGATAGGATAGAGGATAGGATAGCATAGAGGATTGGATATGATAGAGGATAGGATAGGATAGATGATATCATAGGATTGAGGATGGGATAGGATAGATGATATCATAGGATTGAGGATTGGATAGGATAGAGGATAGGATTGAGGATATTATGGGATATGATAGGATAGGATAGGGTAGGATAGAGGATAAGATAGGATAGACGATAGGATAGAGGATTGGATAGGATAGAGGATAGGATAGGATAGACGATAGGATAGGATAGAGGATAGGATTGAGGATATTATGTGATAGGGTATAGGATAGGATAGCATAGAACAGAGGAAAGGATAGGATAGAGGATAGGATAGAATAGACGATAGGATAGGGGATTGGATAGGATAGAGGATAGGATAGGATAGAGGATAGGATAGGATAGAGGATAGGATAGGATAGAGGATAGGATAGGATAGAGGATAGGATAGGATAGAGGATAGGATAGGATAGAGGATAGGATAGGATAGAGGATAGGATAGGATTGAGGATAGGATAGGATAGATGATAGGGTAGAGGATAGGATAGGATAGAGAATATAATAGGATAGATAATAGGATAGGATTGAGGATAGGATAGGGTAGATGATAGGATAGAGGATTGGATAGGATAGAGGATACGATACGATAGAGGATAGGATAGGATAGGATAGAGGGTATGATAGAGGATTGGATAGGATAGAGGATAGGATAGGAGATTGGATAGGATAGAGGATAGGGTAGGATAGATGATAGCATAGGATTGAGGATATTATGGGATAGAGGATAGGATAGGATAGGATAGGATAGAGGGTAGGATTGAGGATATTTTCGGATAGAGTATAGGATAGGATTGAGGATAGGATAGGATTGAGGATAAAATAGGATAGAGAATAGGCTAGGATAGAGGATAGGATAGGATAGAGGATAGGGTAGCATTGAGGATAGGATAGGATAGAGGATAGGTTAGAGGATTGGATAGGATAGAGGATAGGATTGAGGATATTATGGGATAGAGGATATGATAGGATAGGATAGGATATGATAGAGGATATGATAGGATAGACGATAGGATAGAGGATTGGATAGGATAGAGGATAGGATAGGATAGAGGAAGGATAGGATAGAGGATAGGATAGGATAGAGGATAGGATAGGATAGAGGATAGGATAGCATAGAGGATTGGATATGATAGAGGATAGGATAGGATAGATGATATCATAGGATTGAGGATGGGATAGGATAGATGATATCATAGGATTGAGGATTGGATAGGATAGAGGATAGGATTGAGGATATTATGGGATATGATAGGATAGGATAGGATAGGATAGAGGATAGGATTGAGGATATTATGTGATAGGGTATAGGATAGGATAGCATAGAACAGAGGAAAGGATAGGATAGAGGATAGGATAGAATAGACGATAGGATAGGGGATTGGATAGGATAGAGGATAGGATAGGATAGAGGATAGGATAGGATAGAGGATAGGATAGGATAGAGGATAGGATAGGATAGAGGATAGGATAGGATAGAGGATAGGATAGGATTGAGGATAGGATAGGATAGATGATAGGGTAGAGGATAGGATAGGATAGAGAATATAATAGGATAGATAATAGGATAGGATTGAGGATAGGATAGGGTAGATGATAGGATAGAGGATTGGATAGGATAGAGGATACGATACGATAGAGGATAGGATAGGATAGGATAGAGGGTATGATAGAGGATTGGATAGGATAGAGGATACGATACGATAGACGATAGGATAGGATAAAAGATAGGATAGGATAGGATAGAGGATAGGATAGAGGATTGGATAGGATAGAGGATACGATACGATAGAGGATATATAGGATAGAGGATACGATTGAATACGGGATAGGAAAGGATAGAGGATAGGATAGAGGATTGGATATGATAGAGGATACGATACGATAGAGGATTGGATAGGATAGAGGATAGGATAGGACAGAGGATACGATAGGATAGAGGATAGGATAGGATAGAGGATAGGATAGAGAATTGGATAGGAGTGAGGATATTATGGGATAGAGGATAGAATAGGATAGGATAGAGGATAGGATAGGATAGAGGATAGGATAGGATAGGATAGATGATAGGATAGGATACAGGATAGGTTAGATGATTGGATAGGATAGAGGATAGGATTGAGGATATTATGGGATAGAGGATAGGATAGGATAGGATAGGATAGGATAGACGATAGGATAGGGGATTGGATAGGATAGAGGATAGGGTAGGATAGATGATAGCATAGGATTGAGGATATTATGGGATAGAGGATAGGATAGGATAGGATAGGATAGAGGGTAGGATTGAGGATATTTTCGGATAGAGTATAGGATAGGATTGAGGATAGGATAGGATTGAGGATAAAATAGGATAGAGAATAGGCTAGGATAGAGGATAGGATAGGATAGAGGATAGGGTAGCATTAAGGATAGGATAGGATAGAGGATAGGTTAGAGGATTGGATAGGATAGAGGATAGGATTGAGGATATTATGGGATAGAGGATATGATAGGATAGGATAGGATAGGATAGAGGATATGATAGGATAGAGGATAGGATAGCATAGAGGATTGGATATGATAGAGGATAGGATAGGATAGACGATAGGATAGAGGATTGGATAGGATAGAGGATAGGATAGGATAGATGATATCATAGGATTGAGGATAGGATAGGATAGATGATAGGATAGGATAGAGGATTGGATAGGATAGAGGATAGGATTGAGGATATTATGTGATAGGGGATAGGATAGGATAGCATAGGACAGAGGAAAGGATAGGATAGAGGATAGGATAGAATAGACGATAGAATAGGGGATTGGATAGGATAGAGGATAGGATAGGATAGAGGATAGGATAGGATAGAGGATAGGATAGGATAGAGGATAGGATAGGATAGAGGATAGGATAGGATAGAGGATAGGATAGGATAGAGGATAGGATAGGATTGAGGATAGGATAGGATAGATGATAGGATAGAGGATAGGATAGGATAGAGAATAGAATAGGATAGATAATAGGATAGGATTGAGGATAGGATAGGGTAGATGATAGGATAGAGGATTGGATAGGATAGAGGATACGATACGATAGAGGATAGGATAGGATAGAGGGTATGATAGAGGATTGGATAGGATAGAGGATACGATACGATAGAGGATATATAGGATAGAGGATAGGATAGGATAGAGGATACGATTGAATACGGGATAGGAAAGGATAGAGGATAGGATAGAGGATTGGATATGATAGAGGATACGATACGATAGAGGATTGGATAGGATAGAGGATAGGATAGGACAGAGGATACGATAGGATAGAGGATAGGATAGGATAGAGGATAGGATAGAGGATAGGATAGGATAGAGGATAGGATAGGATAGAGGATAGGATAGGATAGAGGATAGGATAGGATAGAGGAAAGGATAGGATAGGATAGATGATAGGATAGGATAGAGGATAGGTTAGAGGATTGGATAGGATAGAGGATAGGATTGAGGATATTATGGGATAGAGGATAGGATAGGATAGGATAGGATAGGATAGACGATAGGATAGGGGATTGGATAGGATAGAGGATAGGGTAGGATAGATGATAGCATAGGATTGAGGATATTATGGGATAGAGGATAGGATAGGATAGGATAGGATAGAGGGTAGGATTGAGGATATTTTCGGATAGAGTATAGGATAGGATTGAGGATAAAATAGGATAGAGAATAGGCTAGGATAGAGGATAGGATAGGATAGAGGATAGGGTAGCATTGAGGATAGGATAGGATAGAGGATAGGTTAGAGGATTGGATAGGATAGAGGATAGGATTCAGGATATTATGGGATAGAGGATATGATAGGATAGGATAGGATAGAGGATATGATAGGATAGACGATAGGATAGAGGATTGGATAGGATAGAGGATAGGATAGGATAGAGGATAGGATAGGATAGAGGATAGGATAGAGGATAGGATAGGATAGAGGATAGGATAGGATAGAGGATAGGATAGCATAGAGGATTGGATATGATAGAGGATAGGATAGGATAGATGATATCATAGGATTGAGGATAGGATAGGATAGATGATAGGATAGGATAGAGGATTGGATAGGATAGAGGATAGGATTGAGGATATTATGTGATAGGGGATAGGATAGGATAGCATAGAACAGAGGAAAGGATAGGATAGAGGATAGGATAGAATAGACGATAGGATAGGGGATTGGATAGGATAGAGGATAGGATAGGATAGAGGATAGGATAGGATAGAGGATAGGATAGGATAGAGGATAGGATAGAGGATTGGATAGGATAGAGGATACGATACGATAGAGGATAGGATAGGATAGAGGATAGGATAGAGGACAGGATAGGACAGAGGATACGATAGGATAGAGGATAGGATAGGATAGAGGATAGGATAGAGGATTGGATAGGAGTGAGGATATTATGGGATAGAGAATAGGATAGGATAGGATAGAGGATAGGATAGGATACAGGATAGGATAGGATAGAGGATAGGATAGGATTGAGGATAGGATAGGATAGAGGATAGGATAGAGGATTGGATAGGATAGAGGATACGATACGATAGAGGATATGATAGGATAAAGGATTGGAAAGGATACTGGATAGGATAGGATAGAGGATAGGATAGGATTGAGGATAGGATAGGATAGAGGATAGGATAGAGGATTGGATAGGATAGAGGATACGATACGATAGAGGATAGGATAGGATAGAGGATAGGATAGGATAGAGGATAGGATAGGATTGACGATAGGATAGGATACAGGATAGGATAGGATAGAGGATAGGATAGGATTGAGGATAGGATAGGATAGAGGATAGGATAGGATAGAGGATAGGATAGAGGATATTATAGGATAGAGGATAGGATAGGATTGAGGATAGGATTGGATACAGGATGGGATAGGGTAGAGGATAGGATAGAGGATTGGATAGGATAGAGGATAGGATAGGATAGAGGATAGGATAGGATAGAGGATAGGATAGGATAGAGGATAGGATAGAGGATTGGATAGGATTCAGGATATTATGGGATAGAGGATAGGATAGGATAGGATAGAGGATAGAATAGGATAGAGGATAAGATATTATTGAGGGTAGGATAGTATAGAGGATAGGATAGGATTGAGGATAGGATAGGATAGAGGGTAGGATAGAGTATAGGATAGGATAGAGGATAGGATAGAGGATAGGATAGAGGATAGGATAGAGGATAGGATAGGATAGAGGATAGGATAGTATCGAGGATAGGATTTGACAGAGGATAGGATAGGATAGATTATAGGATAGGATAGAGGACAGGATAGGATATTGAATATAATAGGATTGAGGATAGGATAGGATAGATGATAGGATAGAGGATTGGATAGGATAGAGGCTAACGATACGATAGAGGATAGGATAGGATAGGGGACAGGACAGTATACAGAATAGAATAGGATAGATAATAGGATACGATTGAGGATAGGATAGGATGGATGATAGGATAGAGGATTGGATAGGATAGAGGATACGATACGATAGAGGATAGGATAGGATAGAGGGTAGGATAGAGGATTGGAGAGGATAGAGGATACGATACGATAGAGGATAGGATAGGATAGAGGATAGGATAGGACAGAGGATACGATAGGATAGAGGATAGGATATTATAGAGGATAGGATAGAGGATTGGATAGGAGTGAGGATATTATGGGATAGAGGATAGGAAAGGATAGGATAGAGGATAGGATAGGATACAGGATAGGATAGGATAGAGGATAGGATAGGATAGAGGATTGGATAGGATAGAGGATAGGATAGGATAGAGGATAGGATAGGATAGGATAGGATACAGGATAGGATTGGATACAGGATAGGATAGGATACAGGATAGGATAGGATAGAGGATAGGATAGGATACAGGATAGGATAGGATAGAGGATAGGATAGGATTGAGGATAGGATAGGATAGAGGATAGGATAGAGGATTGGATAGGATAGAGGATACGATACGATAGAGGATATGATAGGATAGAGGATTGGATAGGATAGGGGATAGGATAGGATAGAGGATAGGATAGGATTGAGGATAGGATAGGATAGAGGATAGGATAGAGGATTGGATAGGATAGAGGATACGATACGATAGAGGATAGGATAGGATAGAGGATAGGATAGGATAGAGGATAGGATAGGATTGAGGATAGGATAGGATAGAGGATAGGATAGGATAGAGGATAGGATAGGATTGAGGATAGGATAGGATAGAGGATAGGATAGGATAGAGGATATTATAGGATAGAGGATAGGATAGGGTTGAGGATAGGATTGGATACAGGATGGGATAGGGTAGAGGATAGGATAGAGGATTGGATAGGATAGAGGATAGGATAGGATAGAGGATAGGATAGGATAGAGGATAGGATAGGATAGAGGATAGGATAGAGGATTGGATAGGATTCAGGATATTATGGGATAGAGGATAGGATAGAATAGGATAGAGGATAGAACAGGATAGAGGATAAGATAGGATTGAGGGTAGGATAGTATAGAGGATAGGATAGGGTTGAGGATAGGATAGGATAGAGTATAGGATAGGATAGAGGATAGGATAGAGGATAGGATAGAGGATAGGATAGGATAGAGGATAGGATAGTATCGAGGATAGGATTTGACAGAGGATAGGATAGGATAGATTATAGGATAGGATAGAGGACAGGATAGGATAGTGAATATAATAGGATTGAGGATAGGATAGGATAGATGATAGGATAGAGGATTGGATAGGATAGAGGCTAACGATACGATAGAGGATAGGATAGGATAGGGGACAGGACAGTATAGAGAATAGAATAGGATAGATAATAGGATACGATTGAGGATAGGATAGGATAGAGGATAGGATAGAGGATTGGATAGGATAGAGGATACGATACGATAGAGGATAGGATAGGATTCAGGATATTATGGGATAGAGGATAGGATAGGATAGGATAGAGGATAGAATAGGATACAGGATAAGATAGGATTGAGGGTAGGATAGGATAGAGGATAGTATAGGATTGAGGATAGGATAGGATAGAGGATACGATTGGATACGGGATAGGAAAGGATAGAGGATAGGATAGAGGATTGGATAGGATAGAGGATACGATACGATAGAGGATAGGATAGGATAGAGGATAGGATAGAGGATAGGATAGGACAGAGGATACGATAGGATAGAGGATAGGATAGGATAGAGGATAGGATAGAGGATTGGATAGGAGTGAGGATATTATGGGATAGAGGATAGGATAGGATAGGATAGAGGATAGGATAGGATACAGGATAGGATAGGATAGAGGATAGGATAGGATTGAGGATAGGATAGGATAGAGGATAGGATAGAGGAATGGATAGGATAGAGGATACGATACGATAGAGGATATGATAGGATAGAGGATTGGATAGGATAGGGGATAGGATAGGATAGAGGATAGGATAGGATTGAGGATAGGATAGGATAGAGGATAGGATAGAGGATTGGATAGGATAGAGGATACGATACGATAGAGGATAGGATAGGATAGAGGATAGGATAGGATAGAGGATAAGATAGGATTGAGTATAGGATAGGATAGAGGATAGGATAGGATAGAGGATTGGAAAGGATAGGGGATAGGATAGGGTAGAGGATAGGATAGGATTGAGGATAGGATAGGATAGAGGATAGGATAGAGGATTGGATAGGATAGAGGATACGATACGATAGAGGATATGATAGGATAAAGGATTGGAAAGGATAGGGGATAGGATAGGATAGAGGATAGGATAGGATTGAGGATAGGATAGGATAGAGGATAGGATAGAGGATTGGATAGGATAGAGGATACGATACGATAGAGGATAGGATAGGATAGATGATAGGATAGGATAGAGGATAGGATAGGATTGAGGATAGGATAGGATAGAGGATAGGATAGGATAGAGGATAGGATAGGATTGAGGATAGGATAGGATAGAGGATAGGATAGGATAGAGGATAGGAGAGAGGATATTATAGGATAGAGGATAGGATAGGATTGAGGATAGGATTGGATACAGGATGGGATAGGGTAGAGGATAGGATAGAGGATTGGATAGGATAGAGGATAGGATAGGATAGAGGATAGGATAGGATAGAGGATAGGATAGGATAGAGGATAGGATAGAGGATTGGATAGGTTTCACGATATTATGGGATAGAGGATAGGATAGGATAGGATAGAGGATAGAATAGGATAGAGGATAAGATAGGATTGAGGGTAGGATAGTATAGAGGATAGGATACGATTGAGGATAGGATAGGATAGTGGATAGGATAGAGGATTGGATAGGATAGAGGATACGATACGATAGAGGATAGGATAGGATTCAGGATATTATGGGATAGAGGATAGGATAGGATAGGATAGAGGATAGAATAGGATACAGGATAAGATAGGATTGAGGGTAGGATAGGATAGAGGATAGTATAGGATTGAGGATAGGATAGGATAGAGGATACGATTGGATACGGTATAGGAAAGGATAGAGGATAGGATAGAGGATTGGATAGGATAGAGGATACGATACGATAGAGGATAGGATAGGATAGAGGATAGGATAGAGGATAGGATAGGACAGAGGATACGATAGGATAGAGGATAGGATAGGATAGAGGATAGGATAGAGGATTGGATAGGAGTGAGGATATTATGGGATAGAGGATAGGATAGGATAGGATAGAGGATAGGATAGGATACAGGATAGGATAGGATAGAGGATAGGATAGGATTGAGGATAGGATAGGATAGAGGATAGGATAGAGGAATGGATAGGATAGAGGATACGATACGATAGAGGATATGATAGGATAGAGGATTGGATAGGATAGGGGATAGGATAGGATAGAGGATAGGATAGGATTGAGGATAGGATAGGATAGAGGATAGGATAGAGGATTGGATAGGATAGAGGATACGATACGATAGAGGATAGGATAGGATAGAGGATAGGATAGGATAGAGGATAGGATAGGATTGAGTATAGGATAGGATAGAGGATAGGATAGGATAGAGGATTGGAAAGGATAGGGGATAGGATAGGGTAGAGGATAGGATAGGATTGAGGATAGGATAGGATAGAGGATAGGATAGAGGATTGGATAGGATAGAGGATACGATACGATAGAGGATATGATAGGATAAAGGATTGGAAAGGATAGGGGATAGGATAGGATAGAGGATAGGATAGGATTGAGGATAGGATAGGATAGAGGATAGGATAGAGGATTGGATAGGATAGAGGATACGATACGATAGAGGATAGGATAGGATAGATGATAGGATAGGATAGATTATAGGATAGGATAGAGGACAGGATAGGATAGTGAATAGAATAGGATTGAGGATAGGATAGGATAGATGATAGGATAGAGGATTGGATACGATAGAGGCTAACGATACGATAGAGGATAGGATAGGATAGGGGACAGGACAGTATAGAGAATAGAATAGGATAGATAATAGGATACGATTGAGGATAGGATAGGATGGATGATAGGATAGAGGATTGGATAGGATAGAGGATACGATACGATAGAGGATAGGATAGGATAGAGGGTAGGATAGAGGATTGGAGAGGATAGAGGATACGATACGATAGAGGATAGGATAGGATAGAGGATAGGATAGGACAGAGGATACGATAGGATAGAGGATAGGATATTATAGAGGATAGGGTAGAGGATTGGATAGGAGTGAGGATATTATGGGATAGAGGATAGGAAAGGATAGGATAGAGGATAGGATAGGATAGGATACAGGATAGGATAGGATACAGGATAGGATAGGATACAGGATAGGATAGGATAGAGGATAGGATAGGATTGAGGATAGGATAGGATAGAGGATAGGATAGAGGATTGGATAGGAGTGAGGATATTATGGGATAGAGGATAGGATAGGATAGGATAGAGGATAGGATAGGATAGGATACAGGATAGGATAGGATACAGGATAGGATAGGATAGAGGATAGGATAGGATTGAGGATAGGATAGGATAGAGGATAGGATAGAGGATTGGATAGGATAGAGGATACGATACGATAGAGGATATGATAGGATAAAGGATTGGAAAGGATAGGGGATAGGATAGGATAGAGGATAGGATAGGATTGAGGATAGGATAGGATAGAGGATAGGATAGAGGATTGGATAGGATAGAGGATACGATACGATAGAGGATAGGATAGGATAGATGATAGGATAGGATAGAGGATAGGATAGGATTGAGGATAGGATAGGATAGAGGATAGGATAGGATAGAGGATAGGATAGGATTGAGGATAGGATAGGATAGAGGATAGGATAGGATAGAGGATAGGAGAGAGGATATTATAGGATAGAGGATAGGATAGGATTGAGGATAGGATTGGATACAGGATGGGATAGGGTAGTGGATAGGATAGAGGATTGGATAGGATAGAGGATAGGATAGGATAGAGGATAGGATAGGATAGAGGATAGGATAGAGGATTGGATAGGATTCACGATATTATGGGATAGAGGATAGGATAGGATAGGATAGAGGATAGAATAGGATAGAGGATAAGATAGGATTGAGGGTAGGATAGTATAGAGGATAGGATAGGATTGAGGATAGGATAGGATAGAGTGTAGGATAGAGTATAGGATAGGATAGAGGATAGGATAGAGGATAGGATAGAGGATAGGATAGGATAGAGGATAAGATAGTATCGAGGATAGGATTTGACAGAGGATAGGATAGGATAGATTATAGGATAGGATAGAGGACAGGATAGGATAGTGAATAGAATAGGATTGAGGATAGGATAGGATAGATGATAGGATAGAGGATTGGATACGATAGAGGCTAACGATACGATAGAGGATAGGATAGGATAGGGGACAGGACAGTATAGAGAATAGAATAGGATAGATAATAGGATACGATTGAGGATAGGATAGGATGGATGATAGGATAGAGGATTGGATAGGATAGAGGATACGATACGATAGAGGATAGGATAGGATAGAGGGTAGGATAGAGGATTGGAGAGGATAGAGGATACGATACGATAGAGGATAGGATAGGATAGAGGATAGGATAGGACAGAGGATACGATAGGATAGAGGATAGGATATTATAGAGGATAGGGTAGAGGATTGGATAGGAGTGAGGATATTATGGGATAGAGGATAGGAAAGGATAGGATAGAGGATAGGATAGGATAGGATACAGGATAGGATAGGATACAGGATAGGATAGGATACAGGATAGGATAGGATACAGGATAGGATAGGATAGAGGATAGGATAGGATTGAGGATAGGATAGGATAGAGGATAGGATAGAGGATTGGATAGGAGTGAGGATATTATGGGATAGAGGATAGGATAGGATAGGATAGAGGATAGGATAGGATAGGATACAGGATAGGATAGGATACAGGATAGGATAGGATAGAGGATAGGATAGGATTGAGGATAGGATAGGATAGAGGATCGGATAGAGGATTGGATAGGATAGAGGATACGATACGATAGAGGATAGGATAGGATAGCGGATAGGATAGGATAGAGGATAGGATTGGATAGAGGATAGGATAGGATAGAGGATAGGATAGGATAGAGGATAGGATAGGATAGAGGATAGGATAGAGGATTGGATAGGATTCAGGATATTATGGGATAGAGGATAGGATAGGATAGGATAGAGGATAGAATAGGATAGAGGATAAGATAGGATTGAGGGTAGGATACGAGAGAGGATAGTATAGGATTGAGGATAGGATAGGATAGAGGATTGGATAGGATTCAGGATATTATGGGATAGAGGATAGGATAGGATAGGATAGAGGATAGAATAGGATAGAGGATAAGGTAAGATTGAGGGTAGGATAGGATAGAGGATAGGATAGCATTGAGGATAGGATAGGATAGAGGATCGGATAGAGGATTGGATAGGATAGAGGATACGATACGATAGAGGATAGGATAGGATAGAGGATAGGATAGGATAGAGGATAGGATAGGATAGAGGATAGGATAGGATAGAGGATAGGATAGGATAGAGGATAGGATAGGATAGAGGATAGGATAGGATAGAGGATAGGATAGAGGATTGGATAGGATTCAGGATATTATGGGATAGAGGATAGGATAGGATAGGATAGAGGATAGAATAGGATAGAGGATAAGATAGGATTGAGGGTAGGATAGGATAGAGGATAGTATAGGATTGAGGATAGGATAGGATAGAGGATACGATTGGATACGGGATAGGAAAGGATAGAGGATAGGATAGAGGATTGGATAGGATAGAGGATACGATACGATAGAGGATAGGATAGGATAGAGGATAGGATAGGACAGAGGATACGATAGGATAGAGGATAGGATAGGATAGAGGATAGGATAGAGGATTGGATAGGAGTGAGGATATTATGGGATAGAGGATAGGATAGGATAGGATAGGATAGAGGATAGGATAGGATACAGGATAGGATAGGATAGAGGATAGGATAGGATTGAGGATAGGATAGGATAGAGGATAGGATAGAGGATTGGATAGGATAGAGGATACGATACGATAGAGGATAGGATAGGATAGAGGATAGGATAGGATAGAGGATAGGATAGGATAGAGGATAGGATAGGATTGAGGATAGGATAGGATAGAGGATAGGATAGGATAGAGGATAGGATAGGATTGAGGATAGGATAGGATAGAGGATAGGATAGGATAGAGGATAGGATAGGATAGAGGATAGGATAGAGGATATTATAGGATAGAGGATAGGATAGGATTGAGGATAGGATTGGATACAGGATAGGATAGGGTAGAGGATAGGATAGAGGATTGGATAGGATAGAGGATAGGATAGGATAGAGGATAGGATAGGATAGAGGATAAGGTAGGATTGAGGGTAGGATAGGATAGAGGATAGGATAGGATTGAGGATAGGATAGGATAGAGGATCGGATAGAGGATTGGATAGGATAGAGGATACGATACGATAGAGGATAGGATAGGATAGAGGATAGGATAGGATAGAGGATAGGATAGGATAGAGGATAGGATAGGATAGAGGATAGGATAGGATAGAGGATAGGATAGGATAGAGGATAGGATAGGATAGAGGATAGGATAGGATAGAGGATAGGATAGGACAGAGGATACGATAGGATAGAGGATAGGATAGGATAGAGGATAGGATAGAGGATTGGATAGGAGTGAGGATATTATGGGATAGAGGATAGGATAGGATAGGATAGGATAGAGGATAGGATAGGATACAGGATAGGATAGGATAGAGGATAGGATAGGATTGAGGATAGGATAGGATAGAGGATAGGATAGAGGATTGGATAGGATAGAGGATACGATACGATAGAGGATAGGATAGGATAGAGGATAGGATATGATAGAGGATAGGATAGGATAGATGATATCATAGGATTGAGGATAGGATAGGATAGATGATAGGATAGGATAGAGGATTGGATAGGATAGAGGATAGGATTGAGGATATTATGTGATAGGGGATAGGATAGGATAGCATAGAACAGAGGAAAGGATAGGATAGAGGATAGGATAGAATAGACGATAGGATAGGGGATTGGATAGGATAGAGGATAGGATAGGATAGAGGATAGGATAGGATAGAGGATAGGATAGGATAGAGGATAGGATAGAGGATTGGATAGGATAGAGGATACGATACGATAGAGGATAGGATAGGATAGAGGATAGGATAGAGGACAGGATAGGACAGAGGATACGATAGGATAGAGGATAGGATAGGATAGAGGATAGGATAGAGGATTGGATAGGAGTGAGGATATTATGGGATAGAGAATAGGATAGGATAGGATAGAGGATAGGATAGGTTACAGGATAGGATAGGATAGAGGATAGGATAGGATTGAGGATAGGATAGGATAGAGGATAGGATAGAGGATTGGATAGGATAGAGGATACGATACGATAGAGGATATGATAGGATAAAGGATTGGAAAGGATACTGGATAGGATAGGATAGAGGATAGGATAGGATTGATGATAGGATAGGATAGAGGATAGGATAGAGGATTGGATAGGATAGAGGATACGATACGATAGAGGATAGGATAGGATAGAGGATAGGATAGGATAGAGGATAGGATAGGATTGAGGATAGGATAGGATAGAGGATAGGATAGGATAGAGGATAGGATAGGATAGAGGATAGGATAGAGGATTGGATAGGATTCAGGATATTATGGGATAGAGGATAGGATAGGATAGGATAGAGGATAGAATAGGATAGAGGATAAGATATTATTGAGGGTAGGATAGTATAGAGGATAGGATAGGATTGAGGATAGGATAGGATAGAGGGTAGGATAGAGTATAGGATAGGATAGAGGATAGGATAGAGGATAGGATAGAGGATAGGATAGGATAGAGGATAGGATAGGATAGAGGATAGGATAGTATCGAGGATAGGATTTGACAGAGGATAGGATAGGATAGATTATAGGATAGGATAGAGGACAGGATAGGATATTGAATATAATAGGATTGAGGATAGGATAGGATAGATGATAGGATAGAGGATTGGATAGGATAGAGGCTAACGATACGATAGAGGATAGGATAGGATAGCGGACAGGACAGTATACAGAATAGAATAGGATAGATAATAGGATACGATTGAGGATAGGATAGGATGGATGATAGGATAGAGGATTGGATAGGATAGAGGATACGATACGATAGAGGATAGGATAGGATAGAGGGTATGATAGAGGATTGGAGAGGATAGAGGATACGATACGATAGAGGATAGGATAGGATAGAGGATAGGATAGGACAGAGGATACGATAGGATAGAGGATAGCATATTATAGAGGATAGGATAGAGGATTGGATAGGAGTGAGGATATTATGGGATAGAGGATAGGAAAGGATAGGATAGAGGATAGGATAGGATACAGGATAGGATAGGATAGAGGATAGGATAGGATAGAGGATTGGATAGGATAGAGGATAGGATAGGATAGAGGATAGGATAGGATAGGACAGGATACAGGATAGGATTGGATACAGGATAGGATAGGATACAGGATAGGATAGGATAGAGGATAGGATAGGATACAGGATAGGATAGGATAGAGGATAGGATAGGATTTAGGATAGGATAGGATAGAGGATAGGATAGAGGATTGGATAGGATAGAGGATACGATACGATAGAGGATATGATAGGATAGAGGATTGGATAGGATAGGGGATAGGATAGGATAGAGGATAGGATAGGATTGAGGATAGGATAGGATAGAGGATAGGATAGAGGATTGGATAGGATAGAGGATACGATACTATAGAGGATAGGATAGGATAGAGGATAGGATAGGATAGAGGATAGGATAGGATTGAGGATAGGATAGGATAGAGGATAGGATAGGATAGAGGATAGGATAGGATTGAGGGTAGGATAGTATAGAGGATAGGATAGGATTGAGGATAGGATAGGATAGAGTATAGGATAGGATAGAGGATAGGATAGAGGATAGGATAGAGGATAGGATAGGATAGAGGATAGGATAGTATCGAGGATAGGATTTGACAGAGGATAGGATAGGATAGATTATAGGATAGGATAGAGGACAGGATAGAATAGTGAATATAATAGGATTGAGGATAGGATAGGATAGATGATAGGATAGAGGATTGGATAGGATAGAGGCTAACGATACGATAGAGGATAGGATAGGATAGGGGACAGGACAGTATAGAGAATAGAATAGGATAGATAATAGGATACGATTGAGGATAGGATAGGATAGAGGATAGGATAGGATAGAGGATAGGAGAGAGGATATTATAGGATAGAGGATAGGATAGGATTGAGGATAGGATTGGATACAGGATGGGATAGGGTAGAGGATAGGATAGAGGATTGGATAGGATAGAGGATAGGATTGGATAGAGGATAGGATAGGATAGAGGATAGGATAGGATAGAGGATAGGATAGGATAGAGGATTGGATAGGATTCAGGATATTATGGGATAGAGGATAGGATAGGATAGGATAGAGGATAGAATAGGATAGAGGATAAGATAGGATTGAGGGTAGGATAGGAGAGAGGATAGTATAGGATTGAGGATAGGATAGGATAGAGGATAGGATAGGATAGAGGATAGGATAGGATTGAGGATAGGATAGGATAGTGGATAGGACAGGATAGAGGATAGGATAGGATAGAGGATAGGATAGGATTGAGGATAGGATAGGATAGAGGATAGGATAGGATAGAGGATAGGATAGGATAGAGGATAGGATAGAGGATATTATAGGATAGAGGATAGGATAAGATTGAGGATAGGATTGGATACAGGATAGGATAGGGTAGAGGATAGGATAGAGGATTGGATAGGATAGAGGATAGGATAGGATAGAGGATAGGATAGGATAGAGGATAGGATAGAGGATTGGATAGGATTCAGGATATTATGGGATAGAGGATAGGATAGGATAGGATAGAGGATAGAATAGGATAGAGGATAAGGTAAGATTGAGGGTAGGATAGGATAGAGGATAGGATAGGATTGAGGATAGGATAGGATAGAGGATCGGATAGAGGATTGGATAGGATAGAGGATACGATACGATAGAGGATAGGATAGGATAGAGGATAGGATAGGATAGAGGATAGGATAGGATAGAGGATAGGATAGGATAGAGGATAGGATAGGATAGAGGATAGGATAGGATAGAGGATAGGATAGAGGATTGGATAGGATTCAGGATATTATGGGATAGAGGATAGGATAGGATAGGATAGAGGATAGAATAGGATAGAGGATAAGATAGGATTGAGGGTAGGATAGGATAGAGGATAGTATAGGATTGAGGATAGGATAGGATAGAGGATACGATTGGATACGGGATAGGAAAGGATAGAGGATAGGATAGAGGATTGGATAGGATAGAGGATACGATACGATAGAGGATAGGATAGGATAGAGGATAGGATAGGACAGAGGATACGATAGGATAGAGGATAGGATAGGATAGAGGATAGGATAGAGGATTGGATAGGAGTGAGGATATTATGGGATAGAGGATAGGATAGGATAGGATAGGATAGAGGATAGGATAGGATACAGGATAGGATAGGATAGAGGATAGGATAGGATTGAGGATAGGATAGGATAGAGGATAGGATAGAGGATTGGATAGGATAGAGGATACGATACGATAGAGGATAGGATAGGATAGAGGATAGGATAGGATAGAGGATAGGATAGGATAGAGGATAGGATAGGATTGAGGATAGGATAGGATAGAGGATAGGATAGGATAGAGGATAGGATAGGATTGAGGATAGGATAGGATAGAGGATAGGATAGGATAGAGGATAGGATAGAGGATAGGATAGAGGATATTATAGGATAGAGGATAGGATAGGATTGAGGATAGGATTGGATACAGGATAGGATAGGGTAGAGGATAGGATAGAGGATTGGATAGGATAGAGGATAGGATAGGATAGAGGATAGGATAGAGGATTGGATAGGATTCAGGATATTATGGGATAGAGGATAGGATAGGATAGGATAGAGGATAGAATAGGATAGAGGATAAGGTAGGATTGAGGGTAGGATAGGATAGAGGATAGGATAGGATTGAGGATAGGATAGGATAGAGGATCGGATAGAGGATTGGATAGGATAGAGGATACGATACGATAGAGGATAGGATAGGATAGAGGATAGGATAGGATAGAGGATAGGATAGGATAGAGGATAGGATAGGATAGAGGATAGGATAGGATAGAGGATAGGATAGGATAGACGATAGGATAGGATAGAGGATAGGATAGGACAGAGGATACGATAGGATAGAGGATAGGATAGGATAGAGGATAGGATAGAGGATTGGATAGGAGTGAGGATATTATGGGATAGAGGATAGGATAGGATAGGATAGGATAGAGGATAGGATAGGATACAGGATAGGATAGGATAGAGGATAGGATAGGATTGAGGATAGGATAGGATAGAGGATAGGATAGAGGATTGGATAGGATAGAGGATACGATACGATAGAGGATAGGATAGGATAGAGGATAGGATAGGATAGAGGATAGGATAGGATTGAGGATAGGATAGGATAGAGGATAGGATAGGATAGAGGATAGGATAGGATTGAGGATAGGATAGGATAGAGGATAGGATAGGATAGAGGATAGGATAGGATTGAGGATAGGATAGGATAGAGGATAGGATAGAGGATTGGATAGGATAGAGGATACGATACGATAGAGGATAGGATAGGATAGAGGATAGGATAGGATAGAGGATAGGATAGGATTGAGGATAGGATAGGATAGAGGATAGGATAGGATAGAGGATAGGATAGGATTGAGGATAGGATAGGATAGAGGATAGGATAGGATAGAGGATAGGATAGATGATATTATAGGATAGAGGATAGGATAGGATTGAGGATAGGATTGGATACAGGATAGGATAGGGTAGAGGATAGGATAGAGGATTGGATAGGATAGAGGATAGGATAGGATAGAGGATAGGATAGGATAGAGGATAGGATAGAGGATTGGATAGGATTCAGGATATTATGGGATAGAGGATAGGATAGGATAGGATAGAGGATAGAATAGGATAGAGGATAAGATAGGATTGAGGGTAGGATAGGATAGAGGATAGGAAAGGATAGAGGGTAGGATAGAGTATTGGATAGGACAGAGGATACGATAGGATAGAGGGTAGGATAGGATAGATGATAGGATAGGATAGAGGATAGGATAGAGGATATTATAGGATAGAGGATAGGATAGGATTGAGGATAGGATTGGATACAGGATAGGATAGGGTAGAGGATAGGATAGAGGATAGGATAGAGGATAGGATAGGATAGAGGATTGGATAGGGCAGAGGATACGATAGGATAGAGGATAGGATAGGATAGAGGATAGGATAGAGGATTGGATAGGAGTGAGGATATTATGGGATAGAGGATAGGATAGGATAGGATAGAGGATAGGATAGGATAGGATACAGGATAGGATAGGATACAGGATAGGATAGGATACAGGATAGGATAGGATTGAGGATAGGATAGGATAGAGGATAAGATTGGATACGGGATAGGAAAGGATAGAGGGTAGGATAGAGTATTGGATAGGACAGAGGATACGATAGGATAGAGGATAGGATAGGATAGATGATAGGATAGGATAGAGGATAGGATAGAGGATATTATAGGATAGAGGATAGGATAGGATTGAGGATAGGATTGGATACAGGATAGGATAGGGTAGAGGATAGGATAGAGGATTGGATAGGATAGAGGGTAGGATAGGATAGAGGATAGGATAGGATAGAGGATAGGATAGAGGATTGGATAGGATTCAGGATATTATGGGATAGAGATAGGATAGGATAGGATAGAGGATAGAATAGGATAGAGGATAAGATAGGATTGAGGGTAGGATAGGATAGAGGATAGTATAGGATTGAGGATAGGATAGGATAGAGGATACGATTGGATACGGGATAGGAAAGGATAGAGGATAGGATAGAGGATTGGATAGGATAGAGGATACGATACGATAGAGGATTGGATAGGATAGAGGATACGATACGATAGAGGATATGATAGGATAGAGGATTGGATAGGATACATGATAGGATAGGGTAGAGGATAGGATAGAGGATTGGATAGGATAGAGGATACGATAGGATAGAGGATAGGATAGGATTGAGGATAGGATAGGATAGAGGATAGGATAGAGGACAGGATAGGATAGAGAATAGAATAGGATAGATAATAGGATAGGATACAGGATAGGATAGGATAGAGGATAGGATAGGATAGAGGATTGGATAGGATAGAGGATAGGATAGGATAGAGGATAGGATAGGATAGAGGATAGGATAGGATAGAGGATTGGATAGGATAGAGGATAGGATAGGATAGAGGATAGGATAGGATAGAGGATAGGATAGGATAGAGGATAGGATAGGATAGAGGATACGATTGGATACGGGATAGGAAAGGATAGAGGATAGGATAGAGGATTGGATAGGATAGAGGATACGATACGATAGAGGATAGGATAGGATAGAGGATAGGATAGGATTGAGGATAGGATAGGATTGAGGATAGGATAGGATAGAGGATAGGATAGGATAGAGGATAGGATAGGATTGAGGATAGGATAAGATAGAGGATAGGATAGGATAGAGGATAGGATAGGGTAGAGGATAGGATGGGGACCGAGGGGATATGGGCTTAGTAGTGGTGACTCGGATCCACTACTAGGTATGCCACAGTGGTGGCGGTCATATCCCTAAAATCCTCTACGCTCCACCTCCTCGTGGTGGTCCCTGGGAACACATACAGTTGTGTGTTGCTAACGGAGCGAGGGGTATTCCGCGGGAAGTAGTCCCAATGATGTGTGAGGCGATGCCGGCGGGATCTTCGGATTCTGGCAGGGCCTCCCTTGCCGGTAAGGTTCACACGGAGGGATGAAAAACCGCGGAATGGGTCCTGCGATAACGACCGGGGAGGTCGCCGCAGGGCCCTTGCCGTAAACCGGTGGTCATGTTTTACCGGAACGGTGGTCTTGCCTTAATCGGCCGGGCCGCGAGGATGATAACCTCTATAAAAAATCCCTAATGCCCTAAGCTTAGGTGCGCGGTGAGAGGGTACGCCCTGGCTACAGGGCGCGGCTGGTGGGGTACATCAGCCACTAGCGCACCATCTCTGGATACCTGGCGAACTCCAGTTGAAATTAGCCTTACCCGGGCAAAGAGGCTCTGCCCGGGCGGACGTGTTTTTTCCTGCCAATCTCGTGGGACCAGATTTGGAATCGAACAATAAAAACCTTGATATTGTGGGGGAGGCTGCCGATACGGCAGCAGCTACGGCGAGGGAAGAGACGGCAGCGGTCACTCCCGGGGAGGGGATGGCAGCGATTACGGCCGGGGAGGACGCGGCCGTGGTCATCGCGGACGAGGACTCGGATGGGGATGAAACAATCATCTCCATCTCGAGCTCCGTCGGTTCGATCGTGACGCGCGGGGGCGCGCAGAAGCGGGGCGCGACATCTGGGGTCTCTGACCCCAAGCGTGCCCGGTTAGAGGGGGGGGGGCAGCACACCCGCGGCGGGTCGGTGTCGCGGACGGACCCCGGGGAGGGCTCGTCGGGGACGCCCATCATGGATCTGGCCCTCGGCGGCCGCGCCGAGAGGAGTCAGACGAGGAGGGTCGATGACCTCATCGAGCTGGGTGGGAGGATGCCGACACCGCAGCTAGTAGGGGAGGTGGAGGAGGCGATGTTGAGGGTAGAGAGAGTCTCCACCGTCTCAAAGGGCCTCAAGGGGGACCTGGCTAAAGACTTGCGGGATTGTTCTGCAGTCGCCAAGGCCCACTGCACCACCTTGATGCAGCGGTGCTTTACCGGGATGGAAGCGCCCCCCGCCTCCTCGACAGCGGGGGTCCGTACGCGGGGGACGGAGGCGATGGGGTTGTCGGGGGAGGGAGCGGGAGTTTTGGACTCCGAAGCCCTGCTTCTCCGGGTCGGCGCGCTGATAACGGCCAGGAACCGGGAGCTAGAGGCCCGGATGGAGGAGCGGTTCCGGACGATTCTGGCCGGGTTGGCCCCGGCCCTCCGGGCGGAAGGTAAGTCGGCGCGCGAGGCGACGCCGGTGGCTTCTCTGCCGGCGACGTCTGTCACCAAGGGGACTGGACCGGTGGTCGTGTCCAACGTGAGGGTGGTGCCTCCCGTTGTCATTCCGCCACCGGTCGTCCCGGCCTCGTGGATGGAGGTGACGAGCAAGGCGGCGAAGAGGGCCAAGAAGAAGATGGCCGCGGAGGAGGCTGCGGCGAGAGCAGCCGCGGCCGAGGCAGCGGCCGCCGCTTCACGGCTGCAGGCTGCGAGGGAGCCGAGGGCGGCGGGCGGCGCACGAGTGCAGGGCGGCGCGAGCGCGGCGAAGCCCGCCGCCGGGAGGGACGGTGGCCTGGGACGCACCCCCAGAACGGGAGCAGTGGCCATCACCATCCCCGAGAGAATATACCAGAATATACCGGAACATACGAGAGTATACCATAATATTACTAGAATATAGCAGAATATACTAGAGTATACCAGAATATACCATAATAATACTAGAATATAGAAGAAAATACTAGAATATAGCAGAATATACCAGTATATTTCTATAATATAGAACAATATACGAGAATATACCTTAATATACCAGAATGTACTAGAATATACTAGAATATACCAGAATATACCAGAATATATCAGAATACACCAGAATATACCAGAAAATACTAGAATAGAGCAGAATATACCAGAATATTAATATAATATAGAAGAATATACTAGAATATAGCGGAATCTACTTGAATATACTAGAATATACCAGAATATAACAGAATATACCATAATATTACTCGAATATAGAAGAACATACGAGAATATACCTGAATATTCTAGAATATAGAAGAATTTACAAGAATATACTAGAATATACCATAATATTACTAGAATATACCAGAATATATCAGAATACACCAGAATATACCAGAATATACTAGAATATAGCAGAATATACCATAATATTACTCGAATATAGAAGAATATACGAGAATATACCTGAATATACTAGAATACAGAAGAATATACGAGAATATAACTGAATATACTAGAATATAGCAGAATGCACTAGAATATAGCAGAATATACCAGAATATACCTGAATATACCAGAATATAGCAGAATATACTAGAATATAACAGAATATACCAGAATATACCAGAATAAACCAGAATATACTGGAATATACCAGAATATAGCAGAATATACCAGAATATACCAGAATATACCTGAATATACTAGAATCTAGCAGAATATACTAGAATATAACAGAATATACCAGATTCTACCAGAATATACCAGAATATACTAGAATATAGCAGAATATACCAGAATATTACTATAATATAGAAGAATATGCGAGAATATACCTCAACATACCAGAATATACTAGAATATACTAAAATATACCAGAATATACCAGAATATACCATAATATTACAAGAATATAGAAGAATATAATAGAATATACTAGAATATACCAGAATATACCAGAATATATCAGAATACACCAGAATATACCAGAATATACCAGAATATACTAGAATATAGCAGAATATACCATAATATTACTCGAATATAGAAGAATAGACGAGAATATACCTTAATATACTAGAATACAGAAGAAAATACGAGAATATAACTGAATATACTAGAATATAGCAGAATACACTAGAATATACCAGAATATAGCAGAATATACCAGAATATACCGGAACATACGAGAATATACCATAATATTACTAGAATATAGAAGAATATACTAGAATATAGCAGAATATACCAGAATATACCAGAATATACCGGAACATACGAGAATATACCATAATATTACTAGAATATAGAAGAGACTTCCGCTTCCGGTTGCGAAGAAGAGTGCAGAGTGTGAGTTACGGAGTGAAAGTTGTGTGTGAAAGAGAGGTGTAGGGAAAAGGCGGAGGGTAAAGGTGGTAGAGAGGGGCTAGTAGGGAGCAAGGGAGAGACGGGTGAGGTAGGAAGAAGGGCGAGGGAGCGTGAGGAGAAGTAGGACGGAAGGGAAAAAGGAGATAGGGTAGAGGTTAGGTTTTCACGTGGCGGGAGGCAGGTGTGCTCGTGAAAAGGAGAAGGAGCGAAGGTGTCGCGCTCTGTTGGGAGAAAGGAGGAACAGAGAAAGGGGGACTGAAAGGCGGGAAGGTTTGAAAAGTTTCGAATAGGACAAGGAGGGAAAAATGGAGGATGAAAAGCGGAAAGTGGAGGAGGGAAGAGAGAGAGGCTTGGGAAGGGGAAGGGAGGAGGACAAAGAAGGAAGGGCAGAGTAGGGGCGCTGTCGGGCGAAAGCAATATGAAGAGGAGGTTTAGCTCGGGTGTGCGTGGAAAGTGTGGGAAGGAAAAGGAGTATAAAGGAGGTAGAGGGAGGGGGAGAGGTAGAACGTGACGCATTTAAGAGAAGCGACGTCACTAAGAGGTCGACACAGAAGGCAGAGGGGGAGGGGGTAGGGGAGTGCAAAGAGATGGTGGGATCCTTAAGGGACTGATAGAAGAGGCGAAGAGTTTAAGGGACGCACTATGGAAGGATAGAGAAGCGGGGAGGAAGTTGATTGAAGATTGGGGGAGGGAAACGGAGAGGTGGAGGGAAGAGAGGAGGGAGGAGGTAGCAAACAGGGAGAAGACGTGGAAATGGTTGGAGAGCATTGAGGGAAGGGTGACAAAGGTAGAGGGGAGGATGGAGGAGATGGGGCGAGGAGAGGGGGGTGAGGAGGGGGAGTGAGGAAGTAGACAAGAGGATGGACAGGTTGGAGGAAAAATGAAGAAGGTAGAGGAATGGATGGGGAAAGAGGGAAGGGGGAGAAAGAAGGACAAAAGGAAAGGGGAGAACAGACAAGTGGGGATCGGGAAAGGGAGGAGAATAGGGAGAAGATTAAGGAGGCTTGAAGTCAAGCATGATAAGAGTGAAAGAGAGATGAAGAGGAATAATGTGGTAGTTAGGAGGTTGAAAGTGGAGGGCAAGAATTAGAAGGAGAGATCAGGAGGCTTGGGGAGAAGATGGAACTGGGTGTCGAGGGAATTAAGGAGGTAAGGAAGATAGGGAAGGTGGGGAAAGATGGTAGAGGGATGGTTTTGGTGAGAATGGAGGGTAGAGAATATAAAAGGAAGTAATGGAGGGGAAGAAAAAACTTAGGGGGTTAGTCGAAAGGATAGATGACGATCTGACGGAAGAGGAGAGAAGAGCGAGATGGAAGATAGAAAGGGAAGCGGAGATAGAAAGGAGAGAGGGAAGGTACGTACAGATAGGGTACATGAAAATGTGGGTGAACGGGAAAATGAAGAGATGGGACGAGATAGAGGAAAACTGGGATGGAGGAGCAGGGAGGGCAATAGGGACGGAAGCAGGAGGGAGACACAACAGAAGGAGGGGGAAGAGGGAGAGGAGGAGAACAGGTTGAAGGTGGGTTTCTGGAATGTGGCGGGCTGATGAATAAGGATGAGGAGTTTTGGAAGGGGCTGGTAGAATGGGATGTTATAACGATGATGGAGACGTGGGTGGAAGAGAAGGGATGGAGTAGGATAAGGGAAAAGATGTCGAGGGAATTCTACTGGGAGATGCAGTGGGCAAGGAGAGAGGAAAAGAAGGGGAGAGCGATAGGGGGTATGGCGATGGGGGTGAGGAAAGGACTGGATAGAGAAGAAGGGAGGGCTGAAGGGAAGGAGGGGTTGATGACGCAAGAATTAAACTGGGGATGAGTTGGTGGAGGGTGATAGGGGTGTACATTAATAGGGATTTGGACAAGAAACTGGAAGATTTAGGGGACTGGACAGAGGGGAGAGAGAGAGGAACAAAGGTGTTGATAGGGGGGGACTTCAACGCGAGAACAGGGCGAGAAGGAGGGGAAGTGGTTGAGGAAGAGGAAGGAGGGGGAAGAGAAAGCAGGAGATCTAAAGACGGGAAAGTGAATGCGGAAGGGAGGAGGCTCTGTGAATATCTGGGAGAGAGGGGGTGGGGGGATTCTAAATGGAAATACGAGGGGGGATGAGGAAGGAGAGTGGACTTTCACGGGGGGAAGAGGGAACTCGGTGGTAGACTATATACTAGGAAATGAGGAAACAAGGGAGGGGGGTGGAGTGGATGGAAGTTGGGGACAAAATAGACTCAGACCACGCACCAGTGACAGTAGGGATTAAGGGAGAGAGGAGGGAAAGAAGAAGGAAGGAAGGGGCTGGGAAGGGGGTGAGAATAGGAAACTGGTCGGAGGAAGGGATAAGGGCTTTTAGGGAAAGATTTGGGGGGAGAAGAGAGGAGAAGTAGGAGGGGTAGAAGAAGACTGGACAGGGCTAAAGGAGAACATTAAAGAAGCACTAGGGGAGGTTAGGGAAGAGAGAAAAAGGGAAAAGGAGAGGATGGTGGATGAGGAATGTAGAGAGGAAAAAAGGAAGGTGAGGGAGGAAATGAGGAGATGGAGGAAGAAGGGGGGAGAGGGCGAGATTTACAGGGAAAGCAGAAAGAGGTACAGGCTGCTGTGTGAGGAGAAAAAGAAGGAGGAGAGAACGAAATGGAAAGGGAACTGGAGGGGGTGAAGACGGAGAAGCAGGTATGGCAGGTGGTAAACAGGGAAAGAAAGAAAAGAGCTTGGATGGACGAAGGAATAAAGATGGAAGAATGGAATGAGCATTTCAGGGGGCTGTTGGGTGGGGTGGAAACAGAGGGCAAGGGTGGGAGAGGTAACAAGAAGAAGGCGGGACAGTGAAAGGGAAATAGAAATAGGGGAGGTAAAGAGGGTTATAAAGGGGCTGAAGGAGAAGAAAGCGGCGGGTGGGGACGGAATAGGGAACGAGGTTTGGAAATATGGAGGGGAGCGAGGTGGAAATG